>NC_090613.1:6108341-6123680 GCF_004359215.1 Bremia lactucae
ACAACTCTGAACTTAGGGGTAGCTTCAGAGTCCGCGTCAGTAGGGCATCCCGCCCCTACTGCGCTCCTGCATTTCCCGACCCCTCAGTGGTCGATGCAGAACTCATGCGTCTCGCACGCTGGTTCTTGCCATCGCCCTTTGGGTAGGAAGTCCTCTTGCTGGACATCTTTGCCCCAGCAGGGACCCTGGCATAGCAGCGAGCCATCATATGGCCGCGCTTGCCGCATTTATAACAGACCACGTCTGCATTGCCCAACTCCATGGGAGTGGCATCTGTCCTCTCGACTGACGGCTTATACCAAGCTGTCGCCGAGGCACTGTTGTAGAATTGCTCATAAACTAAGGCAATATGGATTGCTTCTTCCATCGTCGACGGCTCCTTTCTGAAATTGGCCTGTCGCGACAAGTGCTATGGTCCGTTTATAAAACGCGGGCACCTCAATGTGTTACGGAATCGGACCTACGGTAATGGAAGCCGACAGCGAGCGCATCTCCTTCACATTCTCTTGCAGAGATCGCTTCGCCTGTCGCACTCCCAAGAAGTGCACCAGAAGCAACCCTTCTTTCAACGGAGCCTGATTAGTGGCGCGAATGTTTTCCTTAAAGATCGACCATGAAGGGTACGCCACAACGTCCGCCATAAGCGCCGAGTAAGCCCACTCTCAGGCCTTACCGCGTAGGTACGACATGGCGTACGCCACAATCCTTCTGTCGCTATCGATGAGCTGGGCGAAACCACATTGCTCCACGGCTAAGAGCCAGTGGACAATTGTGTGGGCTGCAGTTCCATCAAACTTGGGCGGGTCCATCCGAATGGGACTCCGCTGATGCGGCCGGGTAGATAGCATCTCAACAGTCCTATTGAGAGCCTCGCTCCGAGCCTGATCACGCCTCAGCTTATCCTGAGTCTGGGTGACGGACTCCGCCGCAGCATGGCTCTCTACCTCGGACCCGACCCTTTGCTGTCCGAGCACGAATGCCTCAAACTGCTCCAATTGAGCAAAATGTTTTCAGGAGGACTACCGAAGAGCCTGGTCAGGGCTTGTTCACCAAGTCGCTGCGCCCAGTGCTTAGCCAATTCCCGTTGACGTTCGGAGAGGTGGGGGAAAATGAACTAAATCGATATTGAGACTCATCCTCACGTACACGGTTAGAGATGCAGGTCGTGGGAATGATTCCAAGTGCTTATAAGTGTAGGCGGGCACGTTTAAATGCGGCCACGCTCTGCTTAAGTATGCACTTTAGCACAGCGAGGAAGCGGTTTGACGGTCTACTCTCGCGTGCAATGAGGTTGTTGTGGTGGGCGCCTTCGCGATGTCACCGAACGCAATTACAACTCTGGTATATGTGTCGTCACGGGAGCGGTAATCCGGATCCTCGTGCGCACTTACCAAGTAGGAAGTAGCTTTTAGACTGGTTTCTTTTTAATTGCATTAGATATAAAAACCTGTTTTTTATAAATCTTGACATGTCATCTCTTTCGAGAACACTAATAGTTTTTGTGAGCATATCCCATTGATTATCTCGCAAAAAGAATGACGTTTGCCGTCATCCCCGCTTATGTGAATGCCCTGAATGCCCTCAGTATCACATACACAAGGGTGGAACACAATGTGAACCACACCCAAGGGGTAGATCCAATTACATTACTTAAGTAATTTGACCATTTCCAAAAAGTACGCAACGTGTACTTGACGGGGATTGTGTAACATTAGGGCAACTTTAGCCCGTTACATGTGAACACCAAGGATCTATTGATATGTTGACAAAATTCTAATCTAGTAATGATATTTCCGCTACTTTGTAATTTCCGCTACTAAATAAAATTTGTTTGTCACCGGGGCTATAAGGCAGCAGAGGAATGACTGTATTCATTAATGGTGGTCACAGATCTTTTCACTTCACTTTTTTAATGAGCTTGACTTGGTCGTCATTATTATTTTTAATCGACTTTTGCCAATGTTACTCATCACTGTAAAGTAATAATTAAATCGAGTCGACTTATCTCATTTTTCTCGCCAAATAAACGAAATTTGTCGAATTTAATGGATGGATGGAAAAATACCTTAAAAATCCATGACAACAAGTTTTGAAAGGATTGTCGAAATTGTATCGATCCTCAACGGATCGGATGTGACATTCACGAGTCTAAATATTCCCAACCAACATTGTTTTCAAATCCTCATCTTCAAGAGCAACGACTTGTCCGAATGTATCTTTTTAACGCTGTAAATGAGGCGCGCCTTTCTTCATGAAGCGAAATGTTACAAATAGCAAAGGTCAGCCGTGAATATTGTCCTCGAACAGACAGTCCTCTTCCTCTAAATTACAGATATTACAAAGAATCTAGCCGCTTAATATTTTTGACCCTGAGGGTCGGCTACAATCACAAGTCCTTTGTCCACTTCGGCATTCGCTTCCCACGTAACACTATTCAAGATGCAAAGTAACATGAACCTCGTACCAACGAATTCATTAGTTGGGCCTATGCTCACGGATCTGTACCAGATCACGATGTACGTTGCTCTCTCCACCGTGCTCGACCATGTCCTTTGACACCTTGTTTCAGGGTCTACGCCTACTGGAAAGTCGGACGCCATAATGATCACGCCGTATTCGATCTCTTTTTCCGCAAGAATCCCTTTCATGGGGAATACACTGTCTTTGCAGGGCTTGAGGAGGCGCTGGCCATGATCAATACGTTTCAATTCACGACCAGTGACATTGCATATCTTCGCGAAGTGCTCCCACATGCTCCAGATGAGTTTTTTGCATGGCTCTCTTCCATCGATTGCTCCACGATTAAAGTCTACGCTATTAAAGAAGGATCAATCGTATTTCCACGCATTCCACTAGTGCGAATTGAAGGCAGTTTAGCTGTCGGCCAATTGCTCGAGACCCCACTACTGAATTTGCTCAATTTTGCCAGTCTTATTACGACCAATGCCACTCGATTTAAACGAGCTGCAGGTGCTGATACAAAGCTGCTCGAGTTTGGCCTACGACGTGCTCAAGGACCGGATGGCGGGCTGAGTGCCTCCCGGTACTCGTACATGGCCGGTTTTACCGGTACGAGTAACGTCTTGGCCGGTAAACTGCACAAGATTCCCATCATGGGTACACACGCCCATGCCTTTGTACAGGCTCATACGACTCTAGAAGATATCAGAGGTACGATGCTAGATGGACGCGATTTTCTCGGTATTGTGCTCAAGTTCCGCAATGAGCTCGATTTTAAGCACACCAACGATGTACGTTTTGAAGAATGAAAGCATGGATAGCAATAAATGGGATAATTTTGGGTGGATTATAATGATACAGGGAGAGCTTGCAGCTTTTATTGCTTACGCAATTGCATTTCCAGATGCGTTCTTGGCGTTAGTTGATACGTATGATACACTCTCGGTACGTAACGATCTCAAAGCTCGTTGTACGTAAGCTTAACATTGTATTTTGATACATGACGTCGTATAGTCAGGAGTGCCCAATTTTATCTGTGTCGCGCTTGCTCTTCACGAACTAGGCCATCGTCCAGTTGGCATTCGCCTGGATAGTGGGGATTTATCGTACCTTTCAAAACGGTGCCGTGCTGCGTTCGTAGCTGCTAGTGACCGGTATCAAATTGACTATTTTAAAGAGCTTAATATCACAGCAAGTAACGACATCAATGAAGCCGTGCTGAACTCGCTGAACGAACAACGTCATGAGATTAATTCGTATGGCATTGGGACGCACTTGGTAACGTGTCAAGCTCAGCCTGCACTTGGGATGGTTTATAAGCTAGTGGAGATTCATGGTGAGCCGCGTATCAAGTTGTCTCAAGATGTGAGCAAGGTGACTATCCCTGGTCGAAAAGAGGCGTATCGACTAATTGGAATGAATGGGAAACCATTGCTGGATTTGATGACTGGATGCAACGAAAAAGCACCAGAAGTGGGTAAAAAGATGTTGTGTCGACATCCTTTCGACGAACTCCGTCGCGCTTTTGTCACTCCGTCTCAGGTGATTCCACTGCATGGATTGTATTGGGATGGTCCTCAAGGTGGCCTTGTGGGTGAGTTGCCATCATTGGAAAAACGACGCCAGTACGTGACGGAGCAGTTTGAGCTCATTCGTGAAGACGTTGTGCGGTCATTAAATCCGACGCCTTACAAAGTGTCAGTTTCCAACGAATTGTATGAATTTATTCATGAACTATGGATGAAAGAGTACCCCGTACTGGAGCTCGACTAAATACGTCCATGAACCCTCTATATATGGTCGCAAAAGTGGTTTAAGTCAATTGTTTTTCATTTTCCATTTGTTCTCTACTTGTTCTTTTTGCCTTGAAGCGATCGTCGATACTCGGTCCTTTTGACAATGACAACCATATCAACCATACTTTTCATGCTTAGCAGCTACAGCAATACAATAATTTGTCAGACGGATGATGCTATTGGAGAAAATAGAGGTAAATTACCAATTGAAAAAAGCCCAAAGCTAAGAGTGGGCCCGCAAAAAAAATGCCTATGAACACACCGTGCTTCCCGAAATACCGTTGCGTGGCAAATAAGCGCCAATTTTCTCGTGCCCATGTGTTAATCGCTTCAGTGCTTGCTACCAGCGTGATGATAAGTACGAAGAGCGAGAATTGAGTGTAAAATTGTTTGCGCGTGAACCATAGCGTGCACATGAGCACAATGTGGAAGGTAAGCAGCCCTATGATAAGAGGCTCTGTCCAGTTTACGGCTTCATACCATGTGATCATTAAGTGGCCGTACTTGGACTGCAGATCGCGCTCAACTTGCGCGGCGATATCCATCGGCAAGAAGTAGGTCTTAAATACGCCTTTAGATTATGTGAGATTATTTTTTTTCGAAAAAAAATGTAGCAATAATGCACAATCTTGTGCCACGACTGGATATCTCGGATGTCGATTTATAATCGACGGAATGAGGAACATATACGGACATAAATGAAGTAGCCGTAGTATTCGAGACAAAGTCGTCGTTGCTCGTGAATGTTCTAGTAGTGATAACTAATATCAACCGATCTGCCTCACTTAAATTGTAAAGTGCATTACAACGACATCTTGACAATTGTCGTAGTTATAATTCACTTTTCATCATCAATTTGGTAACCATCCGAAACATTACAATTGACATCATAAATAGTGCATTAATTGTTTAAAAGGCCGTCAAAATCCAAATAAACGGAAGCGTCGTTGGATGAAAATTCTTGTGCAGCACATGAAGATAAAAAAATGCTAGAAACATCGCGATCACGCCTTCCTAAATTGCATAAACTACTGTCGTCCTAAAATAAATCCCACCGGTATACTATATACCTTAGACTTAAGTCGCAGCGACACAAGTCGAAAGCCCTAAAATCTCTAAAATACTACACTTTCATGGATCGAGCTTACTTTCACCTCTTATCAACATGGGCGACCGCGTGCATGAAAGATGCGCTCATGGCGCACAATTTTTAAATATTGTTCGTTCCTCGACACCCGTTCACTCACTTCAAGCCGCCAAGTTACAACGCGTGCAACTACCATCGACGCGTCGCGTACCGCACCGTGTGCAGAATGTTCCTGGAATGGACACACGATGCAAAATCTCACCGTGCGTGTCGCGAATGTGGGCAATTAAATCGGCCCGCGAGTGAAACAAACACCCACAGAACGTGCAATTGTCCCAGACGTCGTCGTCTGAGCCCGACAAATGGTCGGCCGATGTATTTGACCCCGACGACGGCGGAGAGGCGATTTGTGCCAATGGGATATCGTTCACTCGATCAATCTCGTCTTCACTGATGAATTGCATGTCCGTGGCTGTCACAAACAGTGTTGGCTGTTGATAACTCGGTACGACAGATCCTCGGTCATCTCTTTGGGAGCGCAGTACGGCCCTAAACCGAATGGGAAACAACAGCGGAGCCTGATTCTTTCGTTTCTCGAGCGTCAAGAACCCAATGGCTTTATTGACTTCACGACCGCCTCCAAGTGGAAAGTTCTGTGTAAATCCAACTGCCCGATCAGGCCAGAACGAGCTGGTTAGCGTAAATTTAGAGTTCGGAGAAAGCGGTTTTCTGTCGCTTATTTGGATGACAAACACCGTCTGTTCGTCGCGCGATCGTGACCACTTGAGGTACTTGGACACGTGCGTCGCACGCAAGTATTTGCCCGAGCAGCTCGAGGAAATGAGTTGCACGCGCATTTCGTCTAGAATGTGACGTTCTGGCGCTTCGTCTACGGGCACAATCTGTACGAACTCATTGTCGGCAGTTTGGCCAAAGCACTGCGCATTGTAAAAGCACGGAGCAACACTCTCTTTTTCCTTGCACATGACGTAGGCGTCGTATCCCTGCCAAAAGAGCTGCAACGCGATCTGGTCACGCGACGTCATCCAGGGAGTGTTCTCCACCGGCTCCGAGTGGACGCTGCTTATCGGCTCTGTGCTTTGCGGCGGCTGCGGCGTCTCGTCGTCGAGAGGATAAAACTCCGTCACCTCATCGTCCTCGGCCATCGAAGTGGCAGTGATACGGAATTCATGACGCAAAGGTGACATTGAGGCCGCCTTTCCGAGAATGAGGCCTCAATGATGGCCGCCGATTCAGCTCGATCGCGTGCAGATTAGAATTTAAGACGACATTTTAGGTGAAGGATGCATATGATTGGCTGATATTGACCCATAAGCAGGTCGGTAGACGGCGATCCAGTTCTTTCTACGGTGAAGTAGTTAACAGGCTTAACGACATACGTCGCCACAGAGCCCCCGTAATCAACAGGCTTAACGACATACGTAGCCCCTGGCGAATAAAGATATAATGCTCGCAAATAACTACGCCAGGGATGGCAGTATGTACGCAATGCGCTCGCTTACTTTAATTATGCTTGCATCATTAAGAGGATAGGCGCCAAAAAAAGGTCTCAGTGCTGTATCCTTAGGTACAGTCTCGATGGAGAGGAGTAACTTCTGTGTCGGACTACCTCAAATAATGACACGCTGAGTATTACGCCAAGTGTATACATCAAGTATACACGATTACGTCCATTTTCGACAGTTACCATGCGTCTAGTTAGGGCACTATACCGGGATCTGCTTGCTGACGCAAAGGTCCTTGACAGTCATGCGTCGCTGCGTGCGCTAGTGACGACCCATTTGCGAGAATCGGCGCTCTCTCCTGTTGCTAAGAAGCGTCTGCCGCACGTTGAAGCATTTAATCGCTCACTGGTGCGCTATCTCGGTGGTCGTCACATGTACCTACCCGATGCGCGGCGTCCCGAGCTGTCCCAGCTCGTGCGTGAGGCATTCCACGATGCTCAGACACTTGCAAGCGATGCAGATGGCATCGACACTGCTTTTGTGGCGTTACGGGCACTCAACCAAACACTGGCCGACGCCAACGCTTTAGAGTTGCCACCTTCCAACGCTCCTGAGCCGCGAAAGCCCTACGACGTGCAACTGACAGAGTATGGCGATCGATGCAGTCTAGTTGCTGAACCAGACTAAGCGTATGTTTACTGCTGTGTACGTAGGAACGTGGTGCCGGGTGTGTTTTTGCTTGCTCATCCGCTTCTAGATGGCATTTTTAGTCGGTCGGTAGTCATTTTAACGTCGCATAAGATAGACGGATCCACGACGGGCTACATTGTAAACAAAGTTTCAAAGAAGACACTTGGACGGATGTTTCAAGTGCCATCCAGAGTAACGCGAGCATTTGCCACGAGCAGTGTGCATATGGGAGGGCCAGTGGTCACAAGGGATGCCGAAGTAAGTATCAAAGACGAAGTTATTACAAACGTAACATAACTGACTGGAATGCCAGGTCATACACGGCAGGGCCGAGTTTGGAGGTCAGCGGGTGCCAACGCCCTCTTTCCCTACAACGGACGACCCCAGTCTTTTTGTGGGCGTGGATTTAGATGCGGCTGCGAGAGCCATTTACGATGAGACTGCCGAGCCGACGGAAATTGTGTTTATGAGTGGAAAGTCGACTTGGTCCCCTGGCCAATTGAAGTCGGAATTAAAGCAAGGCTCGTGGATTGCTGTCCAAGCGCCAGTATCTCTTGCATTAAATGCTCGAACAGAATTATGGCAAGACTTGATGGAAAGTCTCGGGGGGGAGTATGCGGAAATGAGTTGCATGCCTTGCATGGATGATGACGAGTAGGTGAGTTTTCGGATAATTAGCGCCTTATAGAGCTTCAAATTAGTGGCAGTCTTGCTTTTTAGTCAATACTGTACCTAATTTAACCTTTTTTTGAACTATGAATAAGTAGAAGCGCGTGCTAAAAGGGTACTGGCTTTTGATAGGTGACATCTCGAGACATTGTAGAATTTCCCATTCCATGTCGGAAGATATGGCCCCATCAAATAGATACAATCGATTGCTCGGACTGCCAAAAGTTATAAAAAAGAGCAAGCCACCTGGCTTTAAAACACGTGCCAGTTGTTTCATGCTGTTCTTGGCGTCACTGAGATCATCCATCGAGTCTGGGGCCACACGCTTCCAATTCGTTTCAATTGCAACCGTCTCGGGCTTAAGAAGCATCGCATCTAAACAGCCTTTGTCAATCACACAGTCCACGAAATTCGACTTCCATCCTTTCATTTGCGTCAAATCGGCCTCGACAAATTGAACATTCCACTTCTTTTCCTTGCAACGAGTTTGCATTTTTTGTATCACACTGGAGGCATAGTCCAACGCAATCACATTTGTATAGCCATCGCGTGTCAGTTCTGCAGGTAATCGACTTGTACCCGTCCCAACGATTAATAGTAGTTGCGTCTTAGAGACATACGAAGCGAGCAGGTTGCGAATATGCTTGTATTCACAGTACCAATCAAACTCGTTTTCAGTCTAAAATCGTGCCTCCCAGTAGCTTTTGTTGCATAATCCCATTAACGCCAATTTTCCAGCATGTGGGCGCACCAGCTCGTCCCCTGATGCAACATCTTTGGTCGTCCAAGCAATTGAGAACAATTTTTGTAGCTCCAAGCAGTAAAGTGGCATTACTTTAAGATTGCTCTCATCATTATTCTCACGCAAACTGAATGATTGTGCGCAACATCGTGCAAAAGATCATTTACATTAATCATGCTGACGAAAACAACTTGCCAGGGTATGACGTACCTGGAACCAAGCGCATTAAGAACGTAGTACGATAGATTTTCGGTGTCTGCTCGAAATCGAATGGAATAGGCCATTAGATGCAAATGTTTTACGATAGTATCGACTTCTGCCTCAATGTGGTTTTTCTTCTTAAACCCGATGTCCGCTGTATTTTTGATGATAATCTCGTCAATCAAGTTGCTTATCTTTTGTCGCAAACTATTGTCGTGTCTAAGTTGTGTCTGCGCGTCAGAAATTGACTGAAACTCCCACTCATGACTTACTAGCAACACCATTTCTGCCGCAGGAAGTGGCATCGAGGATTTCACGCGCCGTTTTCGGCTACCCCTCGTATCCTTTGTGGCATCCTGAGTCGTCGAAATAGCGTCTAAATAATTCCAGTTTCCAATCTTATCATGGACACACTCGTATATTTGCTGATAAAGATGCGAGGGTACGTCGTAGTGGTCAAGTTGTGGCAGATGCAGCGCAAGCCACGCCTCCGAGTCCATGGCTAGATAATGTGTCTCATTTCAACCTTGCGATTGGTTTAAAAAAATGAGGCCTAAAACAATTATGAGTCCATTCATTATTTCTTAAAAAGTTCTAAAATCTAATTTACTGAAAGCTCAAAACCCTGCGACTATTGGGACAAAGATCGGAACGAACGTTAACATGTCAACATGTGGTGTTGTGAAGCTTCAAGCTCAATTCAGAGGCAACAAAAGTCGCCGAGTGCATGTCAAGCATGTGCGAAAAAATTTGCGTGAGAGAGATTACAATGTTGCTATAAACCGATTCTAAACTCTTCATTGACCGTCCTGTCACGGTTGTCATGCACTTTTTTCCTTAGCGTGGTCTCCATTTGTACCGGCAAAATTAGAAGCTGTGTATGCAATACTTGAGATTTCAAATTTGCAGGATGGTGAGACGTTGCTGGACATTGGCAGCGGTGATGGCCGTGTGGTCATCGAAGCTGCAGTGCGATATCCAAAGTTAAAACTTGCTCGAGGAATTGAATTAGATGAGGCTCTCGTCGGCCTATCAAACCGTCGAATTATTGAAAGAACAAATCAGGGGAATTTATATAAAAGCGAGATGGAACAGCATTGTAAACAGGAAAAAAGTGCACTAGCGGTCACAACGTTGAGTGAGCGCACTGAAATAATTCATGCTGACTTCATGGACGTCAACATGACAGATGCAGACGTCGTAGTATTATTTTTCTTGCCGCACATTGAAATTGCACATACGTTGCAAAATAAACTGCGTCCTGGAACGCGTGTGGTGACGTATGTTTTTCAAATAGCTCAGTGGAAGCCAATGAGAACAGTATTGACTGTACCATTCATGACGGCTAGAGGATCGTCGTCCATTTTCCTTTACAAAGTGCCAAGCACAAAGTAACATTAAAAATTGAAATTTTAACTTTGTTTAGTCCATCAATTATGAATGGTGTGATACTTATCGGTAAAATCAAATCTGTTGTTTTCTGTGCCAGAAGAGGTTTCTTTTAATAAATCACATGAATAGACCAGATTTACATCTGGTTGCTTACCCGTAATAAAAAGGATTTAAGTGGTTAAATATTTTAAATAAAACAAGTGAATTGTTAAATTCACCCACCTTTGGTTATATTCACCCACCCCCTCCATAATTTTAAAATCAATATTATTATATTCACCTCACCCTAAATTCGTGCTATGTTCACCCCACCCCCCAAAGATAATTCACCGCCAGACACATACCTTTTACCTTAAACTCAGGTCAGACTCTTTCTCAAATTAATATGCTAGATCCTGCTTCTCAAGTAGACCCTAGTTCTGCTGATTTCATCAGCAGTGTTCGGGAATTTACACATCTGAAAGGTTACGCAGTTTCCACGCTACGTTCTGACAAAGCAAAAATGATACTTAAGTGCTGTAGAGGTGGTTCATATAAAGATCTTGTCAACCATGCCCCGAAACGAAAAAATGCGACGCGTTTGACAGGCCGTGATGAAACGTTGGGCGTAAAATCATGGAGGAGGGGTGGAATTATGATGGCGAGGTGAATCGGCGCGTGAAATTAGAGGTGAGAGGAATTTAGGGTGGGGTGAATATAATTTCGAGACTTTAGGTTTATTCTCTCGTGGCGTGGGGTGATTATAGCACGAATTAAGGGTGAGGTGAATATTGACTTTAGCATTATTTAAGGAGGATGTGAATATAACATTTCCCTAAAACAAAAGGGTGTTTTACCCTAAGTAATTGTGCCACAACAGCGATTTACCAACCCCATTAAACACAACCAGTCATCAATCGTTACGATTGAGCAATTTGTCTTGTATAAATGCATAACCGAAGTCGTTTAAAAAAATCATGAAAAGTAATTAGAAAAATATACGTTAAACAAAAATGGTCGTGTAAATTTTTTTTTTTTTTAAATGTAGTTACGTTTTGACGGTTATATAAGAGTATGATGTTACGTTCGTTCCATTAAGTGTAGGAAACCTTATTTAAGTCTAACAAGGTCAACCGCGTTTAGCCAATGCCCTTCTACCAGTATCTGATACGACATCATCGTCCATGATGAATAATCTATTTAGCTCAGAATCTACTGGACTATTTTGTTTATGACTTCGCAACCAAATTCACTGATATTAAGAATGTCAAACTGTGTAGTTCCGCTGAAGGATTGATCACTAAAAGTTCTCTTGCCAGCTATTGCTAATATCGATTACTGTAACGGGCTGTATCGCTACATGAAATTAATACTTAATGATTGTTAATTAATATTGTAGGCGGGCACGTCTCAATCCGGCCACGCTCATTTTTGACACACACCCAAACACAGCGAAGAAGCGGTTAGACCGTCTTCT
Organism: Bremia lactucae; assembly: GCF_004359215.1. NCBI lineage: Eukaryota > Oomycota > Peronosporomycetes > Peronosporales > Peronosporaceae > Bremia > Bremia lactucae. The sequence continues at coordinate 6,120,301 of NC_090613.1, forward strand.
CTTGCGTGCAGTTAGGTGATTGTGGTGGGCGCGGTAGCGACCTCACCCAACGCACTAAATAGTCTAGTGAAGTGCCGTCGCGGGAGCGGTAAATCGGCGCCTCGTGCGCACTTACTTAGTAGGAAGTAATTTTCAAACGGATTTATATTTAATCGAATTAAATATATATACCTATTTCTACCAATCAAAAATGTCATCACTATAGATAACAATAATATGTATTGCGAGCGTATCTTTCTAGATATCTCGCGTAACGTATGACGCTAGCCGTCATCCCTCCTAATGTGAATGCGCCTGCGCGCATCACATACGCAAGGATTGGTCACAATGTGAACCACACCCGAATGCTGGGTCTAATTTCTTTATTTAAGTAATTGACCATCTCCTTTTGTACACCAAGTGTACTTAACGGGGACTGTGTAACAATAGGACAACTTTAGCCCGTTATACCATCCCCCTCTCAAAGAACGAATTTACATTTAAAATTCGTCAAGGAGGAACGAGGAACTGCGAGCAGCTTTACGCACCGCTAGTTCTCTCAATCACTCTAGCGACCTCTCTTTACATACATGGCGCCAAAGATGCCACCAAAAAGGGGCAGTGTTGGTGGGTTGTCTGCGAAGACGCCCACTCAACCTCGCACTAAGTGCACGCGCCGCGTTAACCTGCCGGCAGCGTCGAATGCCTAAGTTGAAACGCCGACAGCTATGCTGCTGTCGCGTTAACGGGGCTAAAAGGTCCATCCAACTATAACAGTGAGGATGTTAATCCGTCGCTCATTGTCGACTACAATGAGTCGACACCGTTGCCGTCACCCCATAGTAATGATGCGGCGAACGAGCTAATGAGGAAGGATGATGGCGCATTGTTGCCCATCCAAACTTCTCTCATTGCTCACAACTTGGAGACAGCAACATTTACGAATGCTGTCTCGTCGTCTGCGGTGGATAGCGCAGCGACGATTAATGAGAGCGCTGCTTATAAAGGCGCAGTCGCTTCTCCGTTGGGTAAAACCACAACGCCTTATGATCAGACCATCATCCCCTATGGTTCTGACATAGTGTATTCTGAGCCTAAAGCTCCGTCGACGACACGTGAGCGTGCTCAGTAGGTGTCACAAGCCAGTAGTTTTGAACGTGGCTATGTGACGGGTTGCATATCACTGATTCTTCTTCCATCTAAATGGCCTCGCTAAAACGGGCCAAGTGCGTCGCTCCTTGAGCGCGGTCTTCTAGACGCACATAAATATTATGGCGTCTTTAAATCATAGAGGGCTCAGGAAAATCGCTTAAGTGTAATTTTCTCGATCCCGGTCGTGTTGCGTTCATATGAGACGCCCGACCAAAACGAAGCGGAATTCTTGCGCCGCATTCATTCGCATTCTGTTGTGATGAAACAGCGGTCGCAGCGAATTGATTTCGCCCGCTTGCGTGTGAAAAAAATCATGGGCGGTACTGTACCCCCTGTTTCTTCTCACAACGCTACTTCTGCTAGTCCATTTGAGACTAGCGAAGTGGTGCTCCTATTCATAGGCAGCCACCAAGCCGGGCATATCAATACATATTTATTAGCAATTTCCTCATTAGGGGTAGTGGTCTGCATCGACCACTGAGGGGACGGGAAATGCAGGAGCGCAGTAGGGGCGGGATGCCCTACTGATGCGGACTCTGAAGCTACCCTTAAGTTCAGAGTTGTGAAACAAATGGGTTACATAGTCCCTGGGGTCTCGAATTTTCGGACCTCATCCCTGCTGGTCTATAGCGCTCAAGTAAGAGGCTATGACAAGGTGATGACCCTCCTAGTGGATTCGGGTGCATCACAAAAATTTTTAAAACTCGCGGCACTAAGATAGAGACCGGCGATGTTTGAGTCGCTTTGCCAGGATGGCAAGCGAGAAGAGGTGACCACTCTTCGGGTAACCTTTCCATTGGAAGAGGATCTGATACCCTTGCCTCACGGAGCGGTGGGCAAGCAACCTTTCAACAAGGAAGGGTTGGTTCCCACCCGCATCTATCAGTGCAGGTGGCGTCCTATAGGAGTGGCGATCTCGCCCACCTAAACGCGGCTGCCTTACCTTCGTCCGTTCAGTCGAAAGCGTTAAGCGCTAAACTGAACGACGTATTGCGGATCTTAAGGGTCCAGTCTCGCGACTGGCCTTGGATCTTTATGATGTCTGAGCGAAAGCTCGTTAGGGTTATGAACGCCTAAATACTCGCTTAGACCTCTTTGAAAAGATAATGCTGAGGGATCCGCGTTACTCGCTTTATAGCCCTCGCTCTCCGAGTCCTCTTCGTGATGAAAGGAGTCGATCGATTGAAAGTTTTTAACCTTCACCGCCCCCCTCCCCGAACGACGCTCGACTCACAGTCGGCGTCATCATCGGTCTCCTTAGATGGATAGGGGCATGTGACCTCATTTGAATCTAAATATCGTTTAAGACGACCCACGTAAAATACGGGGTGCGTCTTCATATACGGGGGAAGGGTGAGCCTATAATATAGGTCCAATCTTTTCTACCACCGTAAAAATAGCCCAATGAAACGCGTCAACAACTTCGTAGTACCTCCACTAAAACTCGGGCTGCGCACAAACGAGACTGGCGTCCGAGGATGGCGCAGTCTGTTAATATAAAACGGTCTCTCACCCGTACTGGCAGGGAAACTATTATTCATAGCGAACTCCACAAAGGGTAATTGCTTGCTCCATTCTTGTGGAGTCGCTATTGTGCGTAAGGCATCCGCCACGCCCCGATTGCCACGTTCTGTTTGGCCATCGGTCTGGGGATGATCTGCGGTCGATATGTGGAGCTTGCTATGAAGCAGCTTAAACACACGTCGCCAGAAACCAGACGTAAAATGTGGATCCGGTCCGATACTATGGATTCGGACATCCCGCGTAGTCGGTATATATTAAAAAAATCATTACACGAGAGCTGCCTCCATGCCTGTGATCGATGTTTTCATGGTGTGAAATGAACCAATTTGTTCAGTCTGTCTACAAAGACGACGAGCCCCGTCCGACCCTTATGATCGGGCGGCATGCCAAACATTAAGTCTAGACGTACAGACTTCCAACAGCTGGTTGGAATCGGTAGCGACTTCAGTGGCGCACTGCAAGCTTAATGCGCTGACACTGTTCGCAAGAGCGAATGAAGTTGGCCAACCATCTATATAGGTGTGGCCACCAAAGTTCCTCTGACACTCGTAAGAATGTCTTTTATCGGTCCAGATGCCCACTAGATGGTTGCATCATGGAGCTCGTCAAAGATCATCAGCTTAAGATCTGTACATAGATTCTCAAGGGATCACAAGGTGACAGCTGATGCCATAACAGGCCATCGCTGTAGCTAAAGCGATTGAGCTTAGCTTTCAGGTGCGACG
>NC_090613.1:6127091-6193474 GCF_004359215.1 Bremia lactucae
TTGTGGTGGGCGCGTTAGCGACCTCACCCAACACACTAAGAACTCTGGTTAAGTGTCGTCACGGGAGCAGTAATCCGTCTCCTCGTGCGCACTTACCAAGTAGGAAGTAGTTTTCAGACTGATTTATATTTAATAGAATTAAATACGAAGACCTATTTTTACCAATTAAAATGATATCTCTATAGATAACATTTAATGTGTATTGCGAGCGTATCTTTATAGATACCTCGCGTAACGGATGACGCTGGGCGTCATCCCTCCTAATGTGAATGCACCCATGTGCATCACATCCACAAGGGTTGGTCACAAATGTGCACCACGCCCGAGTGTTGGGTCTAATTACTATTATTTAGTAATTAACCATCCTTTTTAATAACACCAAGTGTACTTAACGGGGACTGTGTAACATAGGGGCAACTTTAGCCCGTCACACCACCCCCCTCTTTAAGAACGAATTTACATTTTTAAATTCGTCAAATAGGAGAGAGGAACTGCGAGCAGCTTTACGCGCCGCTAGTTCACTCGATCACTCACAAGTACTTGCGATCAAAAAATTCGTTACCGATCGATGAAATGCGGACCCTGTAAGGAGTCAACCTCCCCACATAGCTCTCCGCCCTTCTGTGTGTGAAAGGCCACAGGAGGGTTGCGGATGGTGCACGCAATCAATAAGTGAATGCTGCAACGGTACCGGCTCAAACGCTGATACCTAGGAAAGACGTAATCATAGGTGGTATGTCTAAGAGTACCATCTTTTCGTCTATGGATCTGATGGATGGATTTTATTAGATCCTAATGCGAAAAAAAAGACATCCAGTACACAGAAGTGATCACTCCCAGTGGAGTGCTCTTGGAATGGCTAGTCATGCAATAGGGGCTTAGTAACACCACTGCAACATTCAATAGATGCGTAAAGAATCTGTTGAGACCGGTGCGAGAATTTGCACCGAGTTATTTTGACGATGTATTCGTCCATAGCCGGGCTATGGACACAAAGACGGACGTGGAAGTTCATAAAACTCACGTTCGTCAGGCTCTTGAAAGCATAAGTTGCACGCAAATATCAAGAGATGTATATTCGCTGCAAGCGAGATTACCGCTTCTTAAGTGCATCTTCAGTAAACACGGCGTGCGCCCTGATCCCGAAAAAATCAAGGCAATTACCGACTGGCCTGTGCCAGTCGGTGTATAGGGACTTTATAAGTTCATCGGCTTAGCAGCGTTCTAACCTAAAAACTTCAGCAAATTTGTCGTATGACAGTACATATTTCTTATTAGTTGAGAAAATCTGTAAAGTGGTCATGGATCACTGATTGTCAGCGCTCCTGTAAAGGTATTAAGCAAAGCTTGATGCAATCGCCAATCCTGGCGATTGCGGACCAATTCCGACCAATTCATGTGGTCTGTGACGCAAGCGGCTGTGCGATAAGGCAATATGACACAGAAGGTGCAGAGCGCGTCGTCTGTTATCTATCGCATCAGCCTTAACCAGCTGAACGCGATTATTTAGAACATGACAAAGAGCTTTTTGCCATGAAATAAGCACTGGCAATGGTTAGGGTCTATCTCTTGTGGGATAGACGCTCATTGATTATACGGATTATGCGTCTTTACGCACGGCCGTAAACAGCCCACACTTCTCGCAAAGAATAGCGAAGTTGCTAATCTTCTTCGCGGAGTATAATTTCTTCGTTGAATATAAACCACGAAAACTTGATGTCGTCGCTGATGCGTTATCGCGTCAACCCGATTTCGAGTCGGCTGTGCATTCCAACAGTTAAAATAATCCCACTGTTGCAAGACTCACTACGGGTGTTCCGTCATCAATTTGTTTGAAGACATAAAGAAAGCCTACACAGAAGATAATTTTTTTACTTTTTAATTGGATCATCTGATGAATCCATCTAATAAATCTTTCAAAGATTTAACGACTTTATATCGATCGTCATCCGATCGATGCACAACTCGAAACGGCTTACTGTAATAAATAGTCGTTGCCGGCGATACTCACGTGTCGTCGTCCCTACTCACAATGATTTGCGTCTGCGCATTATGTATGAGTGTCACGATGCACCAACAAGTGGGCATCGTGGACGTGAGAAAACTTATCTCACAGAAAGTCGCGACTTTTACTGGCCCCGCCAGTATCAGTTCGTGTGAAAGTACATTCGTGCTTGCGAGGTGTGGCAACGGGTAGAGCCTAGCTTTTTATCCCGTGCACCTCTTTAACCTCTATCACTCCCGGTAGTTTGCTGGCAGTCCGTTTCTATGGACTTCATCTTCCCATTTCCCGAAGACGATCACAAAAACAATGGAATCCGTGTTTTTTGTAGACAGGTTCTGCAAGATGGTACATCTTGCAGCTGCACCAGGGTCAACCACGGCTCCGGGCTGCGCCCGTGTCTTTATCGACACGGTATTCAGACTCCACGGTTTACCCCGTGAACTGGTCTCAGAACGAGATCCACGATTCACGGCGGAGTTTTGGCAATCTGTGTTCCGAGAGATCGGAACACGGCTGACTTTCACAACTTCTGATCACCCGAAGATAGATGGTCAGACGGAACGCGAAAATCGCGTCCTCGAAAAGATACTTCGAGGTTACTTCCAATCGTATCCGAATTGAAGCGGGGTTTTACCGATGGTCGAATTTACCATCACTAATTCGGCGCGTGCGTCTATAAAGCATACTCACCCAATTAGAGGGATCCTATAGTTTGAGGGGGGAGGGGGTTGGACTAGCAAAACCAACTCTGGCTCATGCTCATCACGCGTCGAAATAACCAACGACACGACTGATGTCGATGTCGAAGCAATAGACAAAAGTAACGAAAGGTTTAATGGCAGTGCGCACAAAGCGCACTGAAAAGACAAAACAAATGAGTCAGCAGACGAATTTCTGCTGGCTTGAGAATCAGTAGTCAGTTTCGCACAGCATTCCATTGCTAACGCAGTGGACCGGCAGAAACGAAACGTAGACAAATATGGAATAGAAAATGTTCTTTCACTTAAAATCAATGCTCTAATACTACTGTCTACGGTAAATTTACCTAAGCATTAAATTACTATGTGGGAAATTGTAAACGGCTATCCAAGTTCATTGGGCCTTTCCGTGTGCTGCATCGCTGAGGCAATGCGTACACAATAGATTGTCACGAAGGATGCGAACGCATCCTACGTTTAACGTTGGTCGACTCCGCTCGTATTATCAGTACGCGGTTTCTTCCGCAGACGGATCTGACCACCTCTTTCAAGAACCCCCAAAAGATTCTTGTGATCACGAACCAGACTCTGAAGTTGATTCTTGATATTCTCATGCCGAATTCGAAGTTCCTCGAAATTGCGACTAGCTGACGATAACTTGTCACGAAGAGCGTGATACTTCTATTCTTGCTCCAACATAGAGTACGCACTCTTCAAACGGTCTTCCGAACGTTCTATACTGTGAGTCTGCACCGTCTGTTTCCAATAGGTGGCGCTTACCGCGCTCGTGACCAAGATCCTTCTTTAATACATGGAAGTAGTGGTCGAGTTTGTCGATCTTTAACTCTGATTCCTACACACGGCTCAGATCTAATTTTCCTCCTCCACCACAACCATTGGTGAATATCCACGGTTGTCAACGTCTCCTTGTGGAACGTATTTTAAATCACCGTGACGCGAAGGAGCCGAGAACGAGTAATCTTTTTCGCTGGCGCAGTCATTTACCTTCGCATGACAGCTGGGAACCTCGTTCACAGCTTGTTGTTGACGTTGAGGGTCTCGTCCGTCAATATGACGAGACCCATCCTATGGATCAGAAGGTCATTAGAAAAAACGCGCGCCTCTAGCGCATTAAAATCGATTGAAAACGTGAATCGCATCGCGCGTCTCGATAGATATGCGGGCCCTTCCCTATGGCGAAAAAAGGCAATAAACATCCCCTTTAACCTGTTTCGTGTTGTCGACACAACACGGACAGGGACCACCCCACGAGAGGCATGGAAGCCCTGCCTAACCAGACAAACGATGCACTTTAAATCCTGTACCGGTTGAAGTTCATTTTTCAACTTAACGAAACCGCGTTAACTCTGTGAAGCTAGGCTTCGCGTTCAATGTCTTTGAAATTGCGAAGGAACGCATTTCAGGCTTGCATCAACGAGCGTTTATCTCTCTTGGTGTTGCCACTATTCCATCGATGCTTAAAAAAGCACCGAGATAAAAATCTTCCTCAGCACGAAAGTTTTTCACGCCGGAATCCAGGCCATAAAGCTTTGTCGCAATAAATAAAGCATAGGAGTAGTCTCTTCGGGCAAGCTACCAACTAGCCTGTTGGGCAAAAGTCACGGCTTCTTCTAAAGGGAATGACGAGACATTTTACTGTCTGCAATCCACTGAGTCGTACCCAATGAAACAGGGGTATTACAAGAGCTTTATTTACGATGGCTTACGCCATCGTCATCACTAAGCACAGGGATAAGTGCGGGTGACGGCTCGGGAGACGGTGCTGGCGATGAGGAATCCTCCTCATCGTCGGAATCAAACATGCTATAGCGAACGCTATTAGCACGTCTATCCGATTGATCCCCCTCATTCGAAGGCTCATAGTCAGCCACCTCACGACGTTCAGGTGACTGTTCTGCTCTCCCCGAGTCGGCCATTTCGTCCGACTCGCAGTCGTAGTCGACCGCCAAAGAGTGGTCGCACTCACGTAATTATTCATCACGTGCACCCGCAACATCTAGTGTTGCGGGAGAAGATGATACTACGGCAGACAAAATATCTGCCGCAAGAGACAATTATGCGTCGCCCGCGGCTGCATGTACCGCAGCTGAAGGTTCCGCACAATTCAACACCGCATGGACTCGTTAACCATTCGATAGAATTGAAAATTATGGTTCTGACCAATTAACATCGTTTAGGTGGTCTAATATTGAAGCTCTTTTCAATGACATTCAGAGTGATTGTCGTTTAAGGGTGGGGTGATACAACGGGGTGTATCGCTACATGAAATTAAGACTCAAGGTTGTTGATTAATGTATTATCTAAAAGGTAAATAATAGTTGAAGAATATTTCTTTACATAGTAATATTCGGAAAGCTTATCCATTAATAGATATAGACCATTATATCTACTTGCTCCGCGGTCCAGTCAGCACTGGACACGCGCAAAGTGAGAGACAGATAAGACTTTATTACATGTTTTGTATAGTACATAATGAAGGTAGTAGTTAATCGATAGAAACAGAACAATTAAACTTAATACAGTTCACTTTTAACCCTCTTTAAAGCAAGTGTTTTAAAGAGAATCTTCCTCTGCACGTATAAGTGACGTGTGGCACCACTTGCCTTGAAGCATTGGAAAATACACTTGTACTGGAGCAATACAAGTCGAAAGTGCCCCGTTACAATTACCAAAATCCCTTTTAATGACTCTCAATATAATAATTATTCAGAAAAAGTTTGCTGCATCATGCATGACCATCACTTATGACACCAGAATGTTGCTGAGATCTTTGATTCCTTAATATTGATTCATAAAATAAATGGTTTTTTCGGCTACAGTATTTTTACTAGACCTTTGACTTGATATAGTAATATTACTAATCATTGCAGCTTGAGTAAGTGAATCTGACCAAGCTTATTTATAAAATCCTCCATAGCTTATGTTCTTAAGCCAATGTACAGCCGGATACGACATTTTAAGATGCATACAGGTAGTATTTCCTATTTTTGACATTGAGCTAATGGGAGCCAACCCACAATTTCAAAAGTCGGCATTGTGGTGGCGATGTCTAATAGTCTTTCTTTGGCTCAAGGAGCAAGGTAGCTCCGCTACACCTGGGAGCACTTGTAGTCAATTTAAGCCTGAGTTTTTTAGACTTATTGACTTCGAGATGGAGCAGGATGTACCTATTTGGCATTGAAGCCGCCAAGTGGTCTTGGACCTGCCCTCCAAAGGAAGTCTCATCTGGCATAAAGGCTTCCAGAATTTCTGTCCCCTACAACATATTGTGATCGATATGAGTTGGCCTGAATGAGGTTTGAAGCTTGCCAAAAGCAACACGTCGCGTCTTCGAAAATTCAGAAAATTGCGTACCAGACTCCGAGCCCAACGCTCGCCCTCTTATTGTCGATGTCCGTATATACAAGGGCAAAGAAGCATAAGTCTCCTTCTTTGGCTCAGAAAAATAAACATGGGTATAGCTTCGGCCATGGTCTAAATCGAGCAACAAAAGATGGCCCTAGCCATCTTCAAGATCTGTGGTAGAGCCAGTGCGTGGGTTCTCACATGTAGCACTTCCATAGACGCTGCATTTTCCACATGGAACTTGGGAGTTAACTCGCTTGTTTGCGCCGCCTAATCAGGCTAATCGCGTGCGATGAGTCAACGTACCCAAGCAGACTATAACCAGGAATTGAGAACTCTTATTGCTGCCATCGCCAGAAGTCGCTCTATTAATCATCTTATGGAAAGTGTTAAGTTGGTGTTGCCCGAACGAAGCTATATCTTCCCATCCAGCTACTTTCGAAGCAGCGGTTGACGTTGCGTTTAAACGCGGAATACGACTTTAAGTCTTCTCGCGTTCGTTCTTATGGAAATCAAATTATCCCCTAACAGACCGGACCCCATAGAGCTTAGCCTAACTACGGGAGAGAAAGGCTCCAAGCTGTAGTAAAGCCATGTAACATCCGTAGATGTTATACGTAGGGGAGCGCTAAGCATTTACGCCCGACTTGTCCATTGCGAAATTCGCGCAGATCTCGAAAAAAATCGACAATCCCGACCTATACAATAGATCAGGTACGGTGCGACAAAATGTGGGTACCTAGTAGGGGCGGGACGCCCTACTGAAGAATACCTATGCTCTATTGAACTTTTGGAGGCGAAAAAGTAATCAGGACCTAAGCTTTGGAGAGTCATGAAAACACCTTTGCTAGACAACAAAATCGCTATTAACGCGAATCAATAACCGAATCTGTCTGTGTGCTAGACGTTGGACTTAAAAATGTCTGATTTAATGTACTCCGATGTTGCAAACACTAATTTTGAGCCCGGCTCTGTAAAAGAGGGTGGAACGGCACGTACTCCGTCAGTTAAACTCCTTGCGATAACGAATCATTGAATGCTGAAAGCATTGTGGGCCATGAACCTAGTCATGGAGGGTGTGCTATTTCTGAGGCACGTCTAAGTCCACCGAGTGTGGTCGGCCTAGGTGGCACCATATTGAGTGTCATTAAGTGACACTATTGGCGGTTCGCCAGGGCATTTATAGTCAAAAACCTCAAATGCACATAAAGTGACACGTAAGGGGTCGCTGGACAAGAGAGTTGAATTACCTAACTCCTTGTCGGATGTTGAATTAGACACCAGCTCTGGTATAGAACTAATCCAGGCTGAAAAGTTCGGGGGCGTGAATGTCCCGGCCTCTAGAAGGCGTATTGTCTCCACTCCAAGACAGGATGGACACGAAGCGTGTTTACCCTCACAAAGTGATATGAGTGAGCAATTACACACGCTTGTAAATGGTATAACCGGTAACATTGAGAGGAAAATTAGCCTTGCGACAACCCCTTCGTTACATGCTCTTTTAGAGCTAGACAAAATGTCTATTGATAAGTTTGACCGAGCCTTAAGGGATGGCGGCAAATCTGAGATGGTGGTAATCGACCAACGATTGATTTAAGCTCAACGCCACTTCTGGACGAAGCTGCTCAGATGACACAAAAGCTACACTTAGTGCGTGGAGCGGGTCATCGATCCGTGAAGATCCTACGGGTCCAGTTTATCCTTGATTTTGGAATTACAAGATGTGGTATGCTCCAAATTCACCATCTGTTCTACCCCCCAATTGAGGCGTCCGTCATGAATATGACTTGGTTCCAGAAATCAATTACTGTGTCACAAGACAATGGCCTTTACCAAGGAAGCTGTGTGACGTCATCGACGATTTCTTCCGTTCTAAGTACGGGCTGGAATGGTACGAGGGAGCAAATCTCCTCATTCGACACCGACAATTTGTGTCAAAAAAACCAAATGGTCAATGGCGCATTGTACTGCTTATACTAAGCTTGACGCTGTCACTATACCAGCACAAACCCCCACCTCTAGAAAGGATGTTCTTCAGAACATTATGGTAGGATGTACAATGTACAGCGCACTTGACTAACTCGATGATTATACCAACTGCTTGTACAAGCTAGCGACATCTTGCTTACAGCGGTTAGCACCCCAAGTGGTCTGCTATGGAAGTGGTTGATTATGCCACAAGGGTTTTCAACGCCCCGCAATATTTGATCGTCTAGTGACGCGAGTGTTCCGCCCTCATCGAGGTTATGCACAGACTTGTTTAAATCTGATATTATTGTCCATAATCGTGCGGAGAGAGTCAGTCGTATGTGGTGAACCATATAGACCATTTGAGAGCAGTGCTATAGTACATAAATTGTATGCTTATGCATCTAAGTGCATTACTGGCGCAGAAGAATCTTCTTTCTTAGGGTGCTATATTGGGAAGAGAGGCTTAAAGCGGATCCTGCTAAGGTAAAAGATATAGTGAATGGCCAGTTTCTAGAAACCAAAAGGATTTGCGTAAGTGGTCGAGTCACGCCAATTAATTCCACAAATATAGCGAAAATTACGTTGATATGCTAGGCCACTTTTTAACCTTCTTGAAAAGGATACAGATTGTTGCTGGACTAGCATCGATAATGATGCTTCTAAGCAGTCTTATCCATGCCACAATTTTGGCTCCGCCAAATCCAAACAAGCCTTTCTATAGTTTCTTTTTTTTGAATAAAACCTTTGGTGGTGTCGCCTCTGTCGCATCGGATTTTGCCATCGGCAGTGCTCGGTTGCAAGCAGATGACGATGGTCTAGACAGCTTAAGCTGCGGAAGAAATACCCAGTTCGTGACAAAGAGTCACTTGCAAAAAAGAATACTCTTGTCAAATTCAGTTTGTTTGCTTGGCTCGAAGCCGTTTGTGATATTTTCATATCACGCGAATTTTCCACTGCGACTAAGTCGCCCCATCCTTCACAAAGAACGGCTAGATGGTTTTCGTTTGTCGCCGAAAATTCGAGGTGAAACATAAGCCTGGCAAGCAGAGTGCTTTGGCTGATGCGTTATCATGCAGGCCGGATTATGAGATCTCTTATATAAATACTATGGCGTCATCAATTACTGGATTAATCGGTTCCGCGTTCGCCAAGGATGAGCACTGTGTGGCTCTGTAGGTTTATGTATGCGCGGATACTCCACGCATCTGAGTACCTCATGATGAGAATTTAAAGTATCGAATCGCCTATGAGGAGTATTACACTATTCTTGGTCGTCATCTCGACCGAGAATAGTTCTACGGCTCCGTGAGCCAAAATTATTGATGACCCAAGCTCTACAAATGGGTAAGCACCTGCGTTCGCGCATGCGAAACTTGCTAAAGGGTTAAGCCCTCGGCTCACGCAACTGCGCCACTAGGCCACAGTGTGTTTGGCGTCCATTAGCATAGGCTTTATGTTTGGCCTAACCAATGATTCGGATGGCAACAAAAGCCTTGTGGTCTTCATTGATCGATTGGTTAAAATGGCACATTTGGCGGCTATGCCAGATATCGTTGATGGTGAAGGTACATGAAAGCTGTTCATTGATCGCGTGTTTCGACAACACGGTTTGCCTGTGGCTATTGTCTCGGATAGAAACCCTCGATTCACGGGTAAATTCTAAAAATAAATCAGTTTTCTCAGTGCTTCGCACCAGATTGGACATGTCCACAGCGGACCATATGCGGAGCGATGGTCAAATTTGAATTTGTTAATCGCGTCATTGAATACTATCTGCGCAGTGTGTATGCTGAAGGACCAAGGGCTGGAGCACAATGCTCCCAGTAGTGGAGTTTGCGTTACATATAGCTGTACATTCTACTATAGGCTATTATCCTTTCTACGTAAACGATCTCACACACCTACGCGTTCTATTACCGATATCACTACGTGGTTTAGAGCTTGGTGGGGGAGAATTAGCCAATAAGTTTGCTGATATCGCCCTTGTTACCGTTCGGAAAATTGTAAGCGATTCTCGCAACTCGATTCAGTGTCTCAAGACTGGCTAGACAATCCTCGTTTTGAGGCAGATGCGCCGGACATAACAGACCTTGGCCTTGAGCTTTGCGGATTCAAAGCGAAACATTCGTTCAAACAAACATCAGCCACATCCGCAGACTCTCATATAGACTAGATTTTGGGGAGGCGACGAACCTGAAGGACCCACTTCTCAAGCGAACAATCGTTTTTGCTTTCTAATTCGTTTGAAAATAACACGATCGGGATTTCCCATGTTGAGGTCACCGAGGCACCACATGCCTGATAACGCAAATGCGTCAAATATTGATATCGCTTCATTACCTTTGGCGTAAGGTATCGCTCATGAAGAGCATTGTGAGTAGCCAGCACCGAGCTCTTACGGCGTCTTTACCTTGGGTCTAGAGATCCAGATGGACAAGCCGCGATCCGTAACCATTTGGGATCGCTCTTTCACAATAAGTAGAGTGAATCGATATTCACTGTGAGCTTTCGCTTTCGCAAAGGCTGCAGCTTGACGACGAGCTTGCTCCTTTTTGAGGATTTCCTTCTCTTGCTCTTCAGTCGGCCTCGGGGATCGGTGTAGCTAAAGCATCCGCAGCACCACGTTCTTGCGGATTCGGGGCCCGACGAGATTTGTCCACACGACGAGGCGTGTAGGGTCGACGCTCCTTTCCCTCATTCTCTGATAGAGTGTGACTTCCATAGTTTACCATCTTCTCATCGTTGAGGAAGGAGCTAAAAGTCGGTGGCATCCGCTTAGTTGTCATCCGATAAAGGAAAGCAAAATACAACCAAATAGTTCGCTTTTAAATTCCAACCTTAAAGAGGAAATGAAGCGAATGTTGCCACACAGTACCAACAGTCTGATGGGGAGGAATCAATGTTGCACACTTCGGTTGGTGAACCGTTGTTTTAATACATTACTTTATGAGCAAAAAGAACTTTTGTTCTATTTTAAGAAAGTTAACCACCAAAATCTCATTTTATAATGGGTAACATATGTACCAGCCACCAGATGTAAATCTGGTAGCCGAAATATACTGTAAATTAGTAAGGGTAAGGGTAAGATTTTTGATTTTTGAGTAATTTCAATAAAATTTAGCGTCCCTCTTTTTCTATAAGCGTCTAGTGCTTTCCTAAGGCTTGATCTCCGAGAGAAAGAAGCCTAAGATATATGCTCTCGGACACTAGTTGTCACTTGATTTTCCAAAACCCTAAATCTCTTGAACTAGGATTCATTAAGCTCTACGAGCTTGTACAACTCACTGAGTTGGTAAACCTATTAGATCTAAAGAACTGAGTGACTCTCTGACTTGGGAGCGTGGTAGCTCCGCTACAGGGTGCGTATTGTTATCCCTGTTCAGCAAATGCGAAAATAGGCCGCAATATTTAAGCTAGTGCTCTGGATTAAATCTACTTACGCTTCTTCGGTCACAATTTTAATTATGTCAATTTGCATGATTCCTTAGATTAATGATCTTAACATACAATGAATTCGACGTAACCGTTTCTCGTAAGAATGCGTGGGCGAAAACTTCGGAAGCGCAATTTTTAGAGCCAGGCAGAACTAGTAGCTTGTTTTAGTATATTAATAAAGTTTTTTATTGATGCAAAATACCGGTAAGAGTACCTAACATCAAATTTACTTATTTGATGGTGCCCAAAAACTTCTAGCTAAGGTTTCTATCAAAGCATACGAAAATTTTAAACAATGATACAAGCCTAAGCATCAATCAACAAACGGAAAACCCTTAAATTTTACTTTTACGGCTGACGGAGCAGATAAACAAAAATCATTTTATAGGTTATATCAATCGAGCTCAACGGATTCCAACGTGAGTAGTTTTGGCATTTTAATAATTAAGAAGCAAATAGGATACCAGGTTGATGTATCATACCTCTTTATTATAGCCCATCGCATGCTTCTGTGCTACTATTGGGGAGCCAGAACCAGTTTAGCCAGTAAGCTATCGGCACGTAGATAAATAATTTTTATGAGGTCAGGGAGCCTATTCATACTTGGAGCTTTCAGAATTAATTTTACATATATTACGGACTTACACTACGCTTCATCATGTGCACGCGTACGCCAGGTAACGTTGCCCGAATCCGTTACACCTTGTAGCACTTAGTAGCTCATCCCACGACCGAGTTCGAGTGTTGAGCATCTCCCCGCTGTCGCCGACTCCAGAGATGACTCAATATCACACGGCCTTCCCTCATCTTTCGAGTATATAGTGGCAAGTATTCATCTTCTTCGCAGCCGTGTCTGGAAAGGGTATGTCAAGTCACTACTGAGCTTAGCGGCGTCAGACCAACAATGACGAGTTCATGGACCGCGAGCTCGCCGATTCCCATTGGCGAGAATTGACCTCCGCGCGGTCTCCACGGAACGAGTCCGGGAAGATGGAAAACGCCTACCTTCTCTGGTGAAAGTAAGAACCGTTTTCCCCTTCAGCGATGGTTTCAAGAGGTCGAAATTGCGATCCACTCGCGCTTGATGAAGTCGCCAATATCAAAGGTAAAGTTCCGTCTCGTCAAGTTTTACAGAAAGTACATGATGTGAGCTCTCTGGAAACTCGTTGTGGACGAGTGCGCGCTTCTGACTCTAGCCGTTAAACAAAAGACCTTTGTCTTGCCTTGGAGCCGTCTCACGACAAAATTTCGCGTGCTCGTTGATATTTTTGTGCTCAGCGAGAGAATATGTCTATGCGCTAAACCGCAACTACATCCAAAAGACAAGACAACTGGCCTCGTGCATTGGTAGCTCTTGAATCTTTTCCACAACCCGCATCTCTGCGTATATACGTGAAAATGAACCTCAACATCGATTAGGCTCATTTCTGGGCCGTGAAAAGACATTATTACTAGTGTCAGAGGAATTTTAATGGCCACACTTATATAGATGGGTGGCCAACTATCTTCACTCTTGCGAACAGTGTCAGCGCATTAAGCATGCATGACGACAGATTTATTCCTATTTGAGGACTTCCTGTGCACGAAAGCCATTGACATGTCGTCTTAGTTTATACGTGTTGTGTTCGGCATGCGTGAGGGAATGCCTCACGCAAAAAGACTCATCTTCCTTGGAGGAATGATTGTCCTTGCGCTGCGCGAGAACTATATTGTGACGTCTTCGTATGTACGAGTCACTCCGGTTGAGCACCTATTATCGAGATCAGACCCATGGAGATCGACGCTGTCGATTGTCGCATGAGCGATGTCATCCAAACCCTGATCGACAGTCTGCATCGACTGACCGCCCACCAACCTGCTATTGTTGCCGCATTTATGAACGTCGTGCCGCTGAGTGCCGCGCCCTTGCTTCCGCCGTCAATCACGCTGATGTAGATGGTCAATCGCCTCTGACCGAGCTACACTGTCCACAAGCAACAACGACAAGTAGGGTGGGACGCCCTACTGGTTAGAATCCACGCCCGTGTAATCCGGACTCCTAGCCCCAGCGTGCTTCACGCTTATTTGACTACCACGAATGTTGACTCGCGGTATACTATCATGAACTTTTATGTCGCCGGTTTCTGGCGACCTTTGCAGGTGCTCCTTGATACAGGAGCGACTAACAACTTTTTTCGCGCATCGTATATATCGTTGATACCAGCGCATGTTCCAGTCCGCGAGGGAACTGGCGAACGTTTGGTGAACTTGACTGATTGAGAGCCTCGTCATTTTCAACGACGAGAAGTGATGTTGTCATAAACTTTCGATTATTTTAGCAGCAACGACGACTTCTCAGTGATACCAATGAACTATACATTTGAATGTATCTGGGATATTCCGTGGCTTGTGCGATATCAACTCCAAATCGACTGGTTGTTCCGTTCTGTCAAAAGGGCCCGGCGTCAGCGAAGCGTTCACAAATCTTTTAGTCGCTCTAAGAGTTGGCCTCACGTGGCCGTGGTGGACAGTGCGGCTATGACATGGGCAGTTTACGTAGCGAGCGATGGCCCTCTTTGCACTCCTTGCGCAATTCTTCTAGACACCTCAAGCGATTCGCAAAGTTTGCGTCGCCGCGAAGTAAATGCGACAGTGGTCGAGCAGAGGCTTCAACTTAACAATAGTGTTATCGAGCAGGGGCTTCCGCAATATTTTTTTGGTCAAGTAGGGCGACTCACATCACGTGATGATACCAAACCTGCGATGCTTCAGTCACTTTTGTCCGGTGCAAATGGAGAGGGCGCTCCCTACCAAAAAGAGGTGATACACCGATATGTGACCACCGCCCGACAGACCAGGCGTCATATACGCGTTGGTATTCGTGGAAGGCAGTTTACGACACCGTCGAGTCTTGAAAGTCACACAACAACCTCATACTGGTTCCTCCATTCCACGGCTTCAAGGTCTGTCCTTAAAGCTTTTTTTCGTGACCTGAAGGCAACTTAATTTAGTGTGTTTGGTTGCAGAGAAGGCTACGGACAGCATATTCTCGGTGAAAGCGGATGAACTTGCTTGCGTCCCAGAGCGCTAAGCCGAAGTCAGCGCGTGGTAAGCGATTCGCGGCTCAATTTAGGCGCATTACGCAAATTACGTGATTCGGCCTGACATCGTCTAAGAATATGCAGACGCGACTCTTGATAAGATCTCATATGAGCTACCAGCTGATAGGAGAGTCTCATACGATGTTGATCCCGTGCCTTGGTCCAAGTAAAGTGTGATGCGGCAAGGCCGCTGCCGTGCGATCATTTTAAAGGCGGTTGATGATTTCTTCGAAAGCCACCGCAAAGCAGGCCATGTGCGCGGGAGTGTATTGCCCCATTCCAGTTCATCTGCTGTGTGAAGAACGCGACTGGCGGTTTGAGTATCGTCCACGCCTTATATAAGCTGACCGATACCACTATATCAGTGCAGTCATCGATCCTGATGCTACGGGTGAATTTCACTGAATCTTCGATCAAATCGTTGACCACTCGGATCCACCGAGCGCGTCAGGTCATACGACTCACCGAGCTCAGAAAGCAAGGATTTCCCATGTTCGATCTTGTCTATGCCGATTAGGGCAGCTTGGAGAGTCAACATATCTCTGACCGACCGCTCATGAAGATAGAGCTCCTTGTGATAGCATGTACGAGCATAGCCTTGGCAAAAAGAGTTACAACTGTTCGTGGTGGTTCGCATCGACTCCGCCGGGTCGTCGTCAGAGCGCTGCGTCTTACTTGCTTAAGATGGAGTCGCCGGAACGTCATCGGGACCTATCGTCGCCTCTGGGTGACCTGAGGCCTCTGCGACCGACAATGAGTTATCTAAAAACTCTCGAACTACAGCCGCAACGTCGCGAAGAAAGGAGGCTTAAGTTTCCCATGCATCTTTTGTCGGGAGGACACCCCTCGATCACGTGGACGAAGCAGAGGCGGTTCTCGTTCTAAGAATTCTCACACACTTTGTCGCGTAAGGCGTTGAGGGAATGATCAGCGCGAAGATCTCTCATGTCGACCAGCCAACCGACAAAGCTGCACCCGCTCGACATCTTTCGGTTCGATCGCCGAATGAAGGCGTACCACAAAGTCTGAAACGCGTCGCATCCAATTCTGTCGATCATCGTTCTGCACAGGCTACGGAAGCGCCGGAAATGATCTCGCTTAGTGTCAGGAGAGCTCGGAGCATCCGCTTCGGGGTATTTCGATTAAATTAGGTGTTCTTGGGTTGACCAAGTGTAGAACACAAGACCAAGTTGGTTTGATAGTCCGATGTGTGCTTTTCTAGCCTTTAGCTGGGCGACTACATTACATCATCTTGAGCCCAAATTATATTGGTGTAGATCAAAGAGCGAAGATAATTATCGTCTACAGTCCCGTCGTGAGTCACCCTCAATACAGCCTGTACTGAATGAAAAGAAGTACTAATTGTCATTTTTCTTGTTACCACGTCGGCAGTCGATTCGCTAATGACGAGCATGAGACCATGTACGTCCTCATTCTGGCCAGTGCAGTAGGACCTTCCTTATGCAAGTTGAAGCAGGAGAATCTTCACGTTTGCTGGTTGGCGAAGCATGTACAATAACTGGCCGACGACGCCCGCCTTGTCATGCTAAATTAAGAGCTACGTATGTGTCACTACTACTAGCGCGGTGGCAACAACTAAAAAATTAGTCATTTGTGAATTATAAATTATCCCGTATACAATATGTGTAATTTCTTTATGATGTGAATGGTGTAACGGTAAGGTTAGAAGAAATCATACAAATTAAAGTTTAGGCCATACACCTCCTACGCGTAGTTCCTCCTATCGTCAATCTGAGAGCATTACAGTTATTTTGCCCATGTTTTTACCTACAAGCTATGCCACTCAAAGCACCACCTTCAGCGCAGCATCTTTCCTTGGAAGTTGCGAAAATCTTGGCGCCGTTTGCTAGAACTCAGGACTATGCCACGGCGCGTTTGCACTCAATAATAAATAAGCAGAAAAGGAGATCAGAAAAATTTGGCTCAAGTGCAGGCACGGGGGAAGGGCATAAAAAAGAAGATGGTCAGCGCCTGCATAAAACATTTCCATTCGTTCAGGTTGCCCATGAGAGGCAACCATATAGCTGAATGCTCGCATGCCTTTCAAGTAGCAAACAATTAGATAACAAAAAAGGGGCACTTTGAATGGCGTAATGCGTAGGTGAAGTCAGAAGCAAAACAATTATTTTACTTGTCCGAATAGTATGGGGACAAGAGGATATTATACCAAAAGCCAAGCAAAACGCTTCAAAATATAAATGCATCTCCGTGTCCATAGCTAATCACAGGGGTACACAACTACCAAAGGCGGGTGTGCATATAAGTGTGGCCTTAGTTTAACGTTACATGTTTCGTTCTAGCTTACAATGGATGGAAGAAGAGGCTGTGTTTGTCACTCAATACTAACTTTTTACTAATTATAAATTAATCTTTTCGATATGTATCTAATAAGGGTGCGACTATTGCCACAGACATTTTGACTATTGTCATAGACAAAATACCTCTGAATGGCCAATCGGTGTAAACTAATATGACCGGGCGATTATTGGTTTTACGTAAGATACATTATAAATTTCGTGTTCTTCAAACTGGTTTTTACCATTGTGTATATTTGCATTCACTATTGCGGACGCATTTTTGCGAGCTTAGAATGCAGACGCAGCGCGCGCATTGCCTGCGTTGCACGTTCTGCATCCGCAGCCCCGCGCGCTAATCTCGGGTGAAGCTTTTACGCGAAATGTCGTGTACACACCATTCGAAGAGCCCAAGCGGTCTCTTGACGCCTATGACATGCTCAATGGTGCTTCCTCTCTCGCTTGACTCATGCAAGAGCATTTGTATCAATTGTATTCTTTTTTTGTGTGTTGTCACTCGGTAAAGAAGCGACGGTTGTGGGCTCCATATTCACACAGGAAATGGCTTTCGTGATCGCAGACACGTGCGGATCTTGCTGCGAGAACAAGAGAAAATTCGCATCAAGACGTGACGGTGCTGCATATCAGTCGGCCTTTTAAAGGTGGTCTTGCGATGCAATGTTAGCAAAATTGACGTAGTGACGTTGCGCAAGTAAACGCAATTATAAACGTGCGTTCCCGGAGAAAGAGCTCGCGTTTCATCAACTGGATGCAACAATTCGCCAAGTTCGATGCCTTTTCCATGGCTTTGCGAGAAACATAAATTACTTAAACAAGTGTTCGATTGGTAACTGCTTCTGACAGCAGATTCTTCAGTGTAACTGAATCCAATCTGTGCTTAAAAGCTGTTTTTATGGCGCAAATTGCCTATTATTGTTTCATATTTAGGACAACTAGAAACGATTTAGCCAATCCGAGGTATTGTGTCTGTGGCAAGAGTCACAACGTCTGTGGCAAGAGTCACAACGTCTGTGGCATTAGACCCAAAAAAGTCTAAAATCCACGCCGATTCATTCACAACCTTTTTATTTGTAAGTAAAAAACTATCAAGACGATTACGTGAAATCAATCGATCCACTCGAAAACTGTTATAAATGATGCACCTCACGTACTGACTTACAAAAGATGTTGCATCTCCAAATCGTGCCTCGCCAATTCCCGTCGCATGGGTTCTTCAAAGTACTTGCTCACATTCACGTCTTCACTCAATCCTTTTCGACGTCGTGTTTTGACCATAAACTCCCTTGCCAAGTCATTCACCGGCGCGGGTTCCAATGGACGCAATACCACACTCGTATCCAAGGGATCCCCCGGCACAAGAGCCCAATGATCAAACACTTGAGTGACAAAAGCTTGGCCCTGTGTAAACACACGCAAATCCGTCTCAAGTCCAAACGATTCAATCACGGGGACAAACCCTCGCACCGTATACAATGGCGATCCTGCTTTCGGTGCGTCGTGGGTAATATGTCCCCGTCGTCGACTCAATACTTGATACAACGACGACACAGTATCCGCGGGACACTGAATCTCCAATGCATACATGGGTTCCAACATCCGTGGCGTCGCCGTCAAAAACGCCGAGTACGCGACTCGACGTGCGGTAGGAATCACTTGTCCCCCTCCACGATAAATCGATTCACTCGCCATCATGGCATCCACAAGTTTAAATTTCGTATTTCGAATCGGTTCATCACAGAGTGGCCCTTCTCGACAACTCCATTGAAAACCTTGAATGAGACTCTCTTGTACACTCAAGAGCATGGTTTTATCCACTTCCGACGCCAATGTATCGTCGAGCAACACATTTGGTCCGTTGTGTTCCGGTCCAAAAGCCCAGACCGAACGCGCGGCGAGGACATCCCATTGATACTTTGTTTCAAAGAACGTCACAATGTCTTGCACGTTGTGAGATAAAGATACACGATTGGATTCAATGTCTTTATCAAGACCGACATCGAGAGGTTCCGAAATCATTGTAAACTTGTTCTTTCGATTCGGTGTTTCCGCAAAACATTGGACCGATGACTGTTCGATGACAGTCTCGCAAAACGCAACCACGGGGTCTGCGACTTTAATTTCAATGGCTGCGTACATGCGTCGCAAGTCGTGGAGGATACAGTCTGCTGCAAGTTCTCCAGTACACAGAATAATGTGTTCGCCACTTTCTTCGACTTTTGTCTGAACAAGTGGGTAACTTTTACTGATCTGGCGTAACCCTTCGAGCATTTTGGGTAACTCGGCGGGATTTAAAGGCTCGACGGCGAGTTTTACCACGGCAGATGTATAAAAGGCCAAGTGAAGGGGACGAAAGATTCCAACTTGTTCAGTTTGTAAGAGCATTTCGTCGGCATCGGTAATAGTCGCACTTTTCGTAATGGATGCATCGATACCTTCGAGCAACACCCAATTGCCAGCGGGAATCCGATTGACTTGGATATTGTATTGTCCTTCGGCAATGGCTACACTTTCAATCGTACGTGTACACATGTCCTCGTCGTCATCTGTACTGTACGACTCACCCAGGACTTTAACTTCCTTTAAAGCACAAACTTGGCCAGAATAAATGCGTCCAAAAGCACGAAACGTTGTCCCATCGGGCGACGAGTAGAGTTTGACAATATTAAGCATCAACGGAGCCTTGGGGTCGCACGATTGGATTCCTTGTACAAGGCGCAGGTCTTTGGACTGGTTGCCAGTGTAAAGTTGCTCGAGTTTAGTTGCGGCGGTCACTAAAGGCGATGGCACGTAGCGCACAATCATGTCCATAAACCCGGTCGTAACGTTGCCAAAGAATTTGCCCAACACGAGCTTTAATAGGGGCCGAGGATTTAAATTTAATTCCTCTTTGCGTAAGCGCAATTTCATAGCACGAAGGGATGCAGACAATTCCTTGGGGTCTCCATTCAGGACTTTCGTGTACAATTTGTACAATGGCTCAAGTACGAATTGTACGAACGAGCGCAATGCGCCTGCATATGGCTACATTTTGGAATCATACAATAGGTTAAAATATATATATATATATGGTTTGATACGAGGTGGCAATTGATGGATACACACGTACCGGTTTGGTGGTAAATGTCCGCGTTTGGGGATTATAATACTTGTCCCCCCATAGACGAGTTGCGAGAGTCGATGGAGGAATCGACGGGTACGTGTCGGCGTAAACGCTTGCAAAGGATTCAAGCGTAAAACTCCATCCATGTTGTCCCGAGGCAAAACAAACGTTCCCCAGCTCGGGCGACACGCGTCGAGTCTCATCCGTCGACAGTGTGTTGGCCGTGATGATTGCATTAATCTCTTCGATTGTATGCAAGAGCTTGAAATACGCATCCGCAGGTGGCAACTTGAGTTCAATAATTAGTCGATCTACTTTGTTCAACACCACCACAATGGCTACATTTGCCCGCAATGCTGCTTTTACCAATCTCTCGGTCTATAGAATTGTCAAAATTTATACTCGGTTACACCTCGTTTCTAGAATACCAAATATTACAAATCTAGACACGTACATTCATCATCACACCTTCAATCGCATCGACTACGAGAACAGCGCCATCTGCCACTTGCAACGCTGCCGTCGATTCATCGGAAAAATTGACATGGCCTGGACAGTCCAAAATGTTTAGTAAAAAGTGTTTGCCTTTCGAAGTTGGCAGCACGAGCGACACGGGTGTGCTCTTAATCGAGACTTTTCGATCCTGTTCGTCTTTTCGTGTATCAGTATAGCGTTTCTCGAGGGCGGGGTCCCATTTATCCACATGCGTTTGCTGGACCAGAAGATCTGTGAACAAAGTTTTGCCATGGTGCAGATCGCCCAAGATGGCTACATGTCGAATCAGTTGTGGGTGGTCCATTAAACTTGTCAAAAAGTGGGTTGAATAGGTTGTGCGAGGGATTTTTTGCTCCAAAACTGAAAAGGTTTTTATCTTTACGGGTTCAATCAGTGGCTGCTCAATTGCTTGAGCATCTTCCTCCATCACAAGCACTTCCGCATCGCCGTAAACTTCGTCAGCATCCGGATAATACTGTTTGTCTTCGTGGAGGACGATGGCATTGTCCTCGTCATTGTGAAGCACGAGAGCATCCATTGGACGTCCTGCATCCTTTATTGCTTCTTCGCTCTCGTGATCACTAGTGGGATCGCTCTCTGACGCAGACGAGGATTCATCCTCGCTACTGTGTAGCTCAGGGCCAATGTAGTTGCCAAATTCATCGTACAAAGACTCTTCCATGGTCACCTGGGCGCAAACTTTTACTGGATTGAGAAAGATATGCAGTTTGATTGGTTATAAAAAAGTGTCTTTGAAGAGGATATTATTAAATATTAGAATTCGAGACAGCAATCGGCTTCCGCGAGTTGGACGATGGGATTAAATAGTACGATTCTGGTGGAATAATATAAATCTTTGGAAACTATAGAGCGTGACGTTCGTCGTAGTGGCTGCTTCTTTTCAAGCGACCAGATATTTACCGAGCCGTCAATTGCTCCAGACACGAGGATGGAGCCCGAGCTACTGATAGTGAGAGCGCTGATACTTGCAGCATGCGCTTGTGGAATTTCATACACAGTGTTCATCCCTGCGGGTTCATGCAACCTCCACATCAGAATAGTGCCAGCAGTCGTGCCACCAACCGCATATTCACCATCGCTATCAAAGCATCGAATTTGACCAGCTGTACGAATGTCCATACTCCATAACTTAATACCAAGAAGGTTAAATTGAGAAACTTCACTTTGAATATTGACACAAAAGTACGAGCGATTGTCTTGTGCAAATACGACGGACGAGACACCCCCATTGTGCAACACATTCACTTGTCGTCGATTGTGAAAAATTAACTTTTGAAGGTTAAAAAGATAAACGAACCCATTTCGAGTCCCAGCTGCACCATACTGGCCATTGCGACTGACATCCAAGCACAAAACAGACTCTTCACACTCGAAAAAAGCTCGAAGGGGGGTCTTGACGATACAAAATGGTGTAAAGCGCCAGAGTTTGATGCTTGAATCCCATGAGCTCGTCAAAATGCGACCAGGCAAGACACGAATAGCCGAGATGCCGTCCGAATGTGCCACGATTGTATCCAGTACAAGTCCACTAGATGTCGAATACATGGACACGCTATTGTCCCACGATCCCACAAACACAACGCGTTCATCGAAAGATACATCACAGCAAGACAAAGCAAATTTACTGGATACGATACGTTTTTGAGTTACATTCTCAACGGACGACAGCTTCAGTGATTGATCTTTGCTCGTCGTAAATAGGTACGAATTCTCGTGGGTCAGAATAGCACTTGTGACTTCACTTTGATGCAATTGATACGTTGAACGCTGTTTCCAGCTCCAGGAAGGAGAGAAATCGTACATGGTGGGCAATCTTGATCGCCACTTCCACTGCTTGAAGGGTTTTCGAGACATTTTATGGAACCATAATTGACGAGATACTTCTTTTAATGGCAGTAAAAGATCAAAATTCCAGCAAGTTTGAAAGCATTCGAAGTGGTTTAGAGAATTACTTTCCCAATCGTTTGTCGGTTTCTCAAGTTCCATGTCGTCATCTGACTCGGCGTAATCTTTAAAAGTACTCGGCGTGGCATGGTTACGGTTATAAGGTTGCGTTTCAAGCATCATCGCATAAGTTTGTGAGATTTTTCGAATGTGAGGAATAAGAACTCGAGGTGACAAAAGTAAATCCGGTGATGCAATTTGAATGGTTCCTTCTTTCTCATTTCGTGATGGATGAGGCGTCGAGAACAAAAGCTTTGGCGTTTGACCAAATTCTTGTATTTGTGATTCCAAGGAGCGTTTCAGCACGGAATCATTGATCGTATCTAAGTCGACCGATCCTTCGTATGATAAATAATAAAATACTTTTTTAAATCTTAATATAATGAGAATTTAAGCAACAATCATCCAGCAAATACGTACAATTATTGGCGTTTATTGCTTCGTCCCCTTGTTGTTTGTACCCAAAAATCAAGTCAATCCAGTCGTGAAGATGTTCGGAGACGTAATCACTTTCCAATGCAGCACGATTTATTGTCACAAACTCTTCTGCATTGTCATGCGCCCAAGGTGGGAGTTCCACGTCATCAATGCGCTCAAAACTTTGCGTGAATCCCAGATCAAGATGTTTTGTATTGTTTAGCCACTCTGTTGGTGAAAGCGCACAATCGTAGAACTCGGGAATCAACTCTTTCACATCCGTGGGATTCGATACACAGCCTTCCCACGTTCCTTTAATACTCCGAAACAATCGATCGGGTGCGTCAAACTTTCCATTTTGCAAACACAGCATGTACTCGGGTACTTTCCGGACGAGAAAGTAAAGGACGTACCCAGGAGTCGAGTAGTGTGTTCCATACAAAAAAGGAGGTGGCATTCCCTCAGCCTCATCACCACAAGGCATTTCTTCGTACCGTGCTTTAAAATAGTCAAGACGCTCTTGATTTAATGCACCAATGGGTTTTGATAAATCTCGATACACACTTGGGTCGTTTAAATCTAACTTGAGGCTCGTAAAGTCCTGAAGAATCCACGGAAAAACCGGATACTGGGTCAAGTCATTACGTGTCCGACCCGAGGCATTATTAAGAAATTGCAGATACTCCAAATTTGAAAGCTCGCGACGTTGCCATTTGCGCATCATACTTAACAAGTCTTTCCGTTGACAGCGCTGAAGCTCTGGCTGTCCTACGAGAAGCGCATACAAGTCATTGCGTGTGTTGCGCGATTGAAACGAAAAGAAAAAACTATCGCCGCTTTGTAAGTAAATTTCTAACCCAATTTGCTGGAGCAAGTAGCGACGTTTATAGACTTGGTCAATCGCAGTGTATTCCCAATTCAGTACCGGATCCCACACATTATTCAGCGGTGCTGGCTGAAAATACAGTCGCTGCGTTGTAAGCATTAAACAGCCTGGAAATTTAAGTAACGGTTCAATGCGATTAACAACACAGCCAGTTTTCATTAATAAGCGCTCGCGAAAATCTATTAACAAGCTTGGATCGAATTTATCCGTTAATCGTGGTACCAACACTGGTGCAAGCAAAGCTTCTTCATCAATTTTTATCATCAAATGACGTGGCAAATGCGACACTTCAAACAGAATGTGGATGCTGGCAAGAAATGCTTCGTACGTCACGTGCTGCAATGTAAACATATATTTTGCTGGGACCTCTCCTTCAAAGCTGTACATGCTGCGGCTTTGGGTATTACTGCCATAACCATCTGTTCGTTTAACTGTATCTTTGACCACATAAGGGAGATCCATACCTCGTTCTCGCATCTCAATTACCTGCTTCGTTTGAAACATCACGTACACTAGCGCAACATCGTTTGGTTTTGAACTCGAGGCCTTTGAGTTTTCTGGAAATTCTTGAAAGCACTCCGCCATGGGCTCTGTTGTCATGCACCGAAACGGAAAGCGCAAGATCGGAAGTTGGAGGTCTTGAGGTACGAAGAATAATCCACGAGTACAAACTTTGATTCGTCCTGGAACTTTACGATGCGTCAAGGTATTGGGCTCTAAGTACCGACACGCATTGTGATCCTTTGAATTTAATTTTAATAGACGTACTTTTAAAGAGTAGAAAAAAATGAGCAAAATACTTACGTCAAGGAAAAACTCGCCATTTTCGAGCAACAAGAGACTAAATCGTGTCGTAGGTATGTTCTTATTGCTGCGACGACGCCCATGCATCGCCAAAAAAAAGGAATTCTCTTGGTATGACGTGAAGGCGCAAGTGCTGGAGAGACGGTAGCGCAATCGTAGAAATGGGTTACGCGCCTGTTGCAACGAATAAATATTTTTGCGCAATATTATTGTCGCACGATTGGTTATACGCCGGTTGAAATGAATATTTTAACACTGAAAGAAGTAACTCCAAGCGTTCTATTTTTCGTAACTTTGTAAGCTGCCCCTGGCTATAAATTACATTTATAAACTAAAAACTGTTTCAAAAAAAATAATGGTACCTCCAGCGAGAGGTAAATACTTGACAATGCTGCAATCCTGCTTCATCGGCAGCTGTTTCTCCTATCCAACTTGAGCGGTCCCAACGTCGTCATGTCGTCACATGCGTCTTCCTCGATCTCACCTTCTGGCACGGACGGTAAAATGCAAGAACTAGGGGCTGAACTCGCGCGTGGCCGCAACCTTGACGTCGAAGTGTAGCCATCTCCCTCTCCCACGTAAGTGAGTCGAGTGAGCGAGTGTAGCCAATTGCGTTTCGAGCTTTTCGTATCAGCCGTAAAAATCACGCGCTCGCCATTGGTCTTAATCACGTAAAACATCAGACAAATTTGGGTCGGCAAATGAGCTCCAAAAAGAGCAAATTTCTTCTTCATTGTCAGAGTTTGACAATCCTGTACACGCAATATTGTCATTTCGGTTTTATTGCTGGTTTTCTTCGTGGCATGAACTGCAGAGCTGTACAATTGAAGCGAGTGGCCTCGTAGTAGACAGTAGTATCGTTTGCTCTGAAAAAATGGGGCTTGCATGCGCAAACTCAAAAACCCTTGCTCTAAAATCGTGTCTCGTGGCTGGCCAGCAAAGCGTGATTCACGGTGCACGAACTGCTTAGCGATTGTCTCCATCTCACCCAGTTCCGTTGCCGAGTAATGATACGTCGCTTTTTCTTCCTTCGTGACCTCTGGTCGTTCATATTCTTCCACTTCGTTCTCCAAAAACTTCACACGACGTTGCGTCTTTTGCATGTCCTTACGGCCAATAGCTTTAAAACACGACGTCCACTTGACAGCAAGCGGAGTTTGAGACCGTTTGAGACTTGGAGCTAGCGGCGACACGGGAGTAGTGCGACGGATAATAGGAAGACTAAACGGTGCGCGGCGAACGTGGTGTCGTTGCTTCTCGTCTTCCGGGCACTCGTCCACATCTTGATGACTCAGATCGAGCCACTTTTTCAACTGCGACCGGCGCGATTCACGGCGTTGGTTCTCGCACTCAAAGCGTCGAGCTTCACGAATAAGGCGCATCGTACGGTTCGACAAACAACGAGATTTAGTAGACGTGGCTTGCACTAAGCAACGAGATCAATAGGTACAAAGAACGTCTGTGTATTCGTAGTGGCTTGACAAAATGGAGAATGAGGCTGTACACAACGAGGAAAAGCAGAAAAAACATGTGATGGCCACATTACAAAAATCACGTCGGTTTTTGTCGGGCGATAAGGCTACGGGTACCAAAATTTAAGAACTTGGAAGCGAAAAGTTACAAGACCGAGATTCTAAATCTACTGAAAAGAGGACACGTGGGCTTGGTAGAGCTCCTAAGATTATGCATAGAGCTCAACAGTTAATAATATCACATGGTGATTTTTGATTCGTGGATGCAACTAGAATGGCCATGTCGTTATAATTGTCTTTGTCGAGCTTGGTAATAGGAAGCTACACCCCGACTAGAAAAGTTACGTCTACAATATATCATCGGGAAAGCATGTCTACCTATTGTCGTGTTTGTACCCAGGTTCGGGTCAGATGAAAGCATTTTGATCAGCCATTCAAACAAACGAATAGAATTAAAGAGACAATCCATATGGATATGGTCAGACAAAAATCCAGTTCATTATTAACGTTAAAGACTCGACATCTTATCTAACATTGGAGCTATCACAATCTAGAGTGTGGCATCACAACCTGACGGCCATTTATTATTATTACAAAATAACTTTCATCACAGTGCTCCATGGCTTTTATACCACAGTGTCATCGACCACTCGCTTACAAACACTCCGCAAATAAAATAAACGGATCTCGGCCTTTTATCAGAATATATAAATGCTACTTATTTTGCCAAAGGCCAGGCTTAGTATTATTGATAAGAGGGAAACAGAGTTGAAGATCCAAATGCAACACTTCTCAGTCGATCGGTGTAGAATTGATACGACTCGCTTGCCACCAGAAGTAGCTTATGCCCAGTATGCAATAAAAACCGCAAAACTGGTAGATGTAGCGTTTTATTTAAGTATAAGTGAGCATCTGAGGCTAGGTTGAATTGGACGATAAGACCAAATAGTTTGACAGGCTATTCGTTTACACCTCAATCATTTATAAAGTATCTTTGCGTCTTTTACTATTCGACCGATACAGGCGACTGCAAGATTTTTCACTATCTTTGAGGACTCTGTGGGAAGAATTTCTTACAGAATTTTTTGTATTTGCAGTTAGAGCTTAGAGATTTGGCTCACTATTCTATTATGTCCGATAACATGTGCAAAACACGATTTTTTTCTAGTTCCTTGTATCAAAGAATTTGCTCAAAAATTGAAAAGTAAGTTTGCGTTGCATTTCGAAAAGCAGCTTCGAAAAAATAGGTTTTGACCAACCGGTGGTATCACCTTCTTCGCCTATGAGATGATATCAATAGTTCAGCGTCACATCTTCACGACGCGCCCACTATCAGAAATAAGATAAGGCGAGGCAACAGAAGCGTACGCTTGCCACAAAAGCTCAAAACAACTGAAAGATCTGAATCGAATGCTGCAGGGTCTCATATTGAGTCCGTATGTAGCCAGCACAAGGGCCGATCCAAAAAATTTAGGCGAGTTGTGCGTCAAATTCGAGCTAGTCCAGCGTTGCAACCCGATTTAAGATAGTCGATCTTTTTTGGCTACGAACGGAAAGTAAGTCTCCAACCCCGAAAGTACACGAGTGGATCCCAAGGTTTGCTACGTAAATATCTTTCCTAAAAGTGGAATAACTTATATTATTTCATGCAAGAGAAAAAAATTAAGATGTACAAAATTATTATCATTTATTTACATCGTTTCATGAAATTAACACTCAAAGGTTGTTAGATAATATGTTATCTGAAAGGTAGAGAATATTTGGAGGATATTACTTTAAATAGTAATGTTCAGAATTCTTATGTATAGACCATTATATCTATTGTTCCGCAGACTAATCAGCTGTAGATGTAAACAAAAGAGACAGACAGATAAGAGAAGAGAAGAATTCAATTGCATGTTTAGTATTAGTATGTAATTAAGTTAGCATAAACAAGATAGATAGAAGAGATACTTAATTATATTAATACAGTTTTCATTTAACCCTGTTTAAGCTAGCTGTCTGAAAGAGAAGTCTTTCTCTGCACGTGCTAGTGTACGTGAAATAACGTAAGGCACCACTCGCAACTGAAGCAGTGCGAGGTGGACTTGTACTGAAGCAGTACAAGTCGTAGTGCCCTGTTACAATAACCATTTACTGTAATATTGTAGCAACAAGACAACAGTTCGATTGATTGTTTATTAAAGGTTTAAATCAACGCCGCCAAACGCTGCAAGAAGCATGAATAAGCGGTGCAGAATTCGAAGCTTTATACTACTATATTCAAGTCTGACAATAAGTAGGCCGTTACGTAGGAACAAATATACTTGTAACGTTTTGTCCCGTTACATCAAGATTATTTCCTATAAGAGAAACGAAATAATTATTTTCATCTATGAGAGAAAAAAATGAAGAAGTATAAAATTTTAATATTTTATTAATTTTAACTTGAAAGTCCCAATATTACCAAATTTTGTAATATTGATGCAATCAGACATCCGTTCAATTAATTGGTTAGTTGATTAAAGCTTAAATTAACCCCGCCAATCGTTACAAGACACGAATAGGCGTCGCGCAAGGAGGCGCATTGCATATTGAGTCATTAACATATTATAGACATGACATAGAAGATATTTATAAAAGAACTTAACATATTAATACACTTTTACTTTTATCCTATTTTAAGCCTTAGAATTTACCCTTAGTAGCTAAGACTTCTTAGCTGCTTAGAAAGTTCCTCTGCACGTTGTGTACGTGAAGTAGTCGAGGCACCCCAACTTCACATTGATCAGTGTAGGCTGACTATAAAAGCTCATCGTATCAGTGATGATGCGACGAAAGCAAAATTTGGCACGTCCAATTTAGCCGGACGCGCTAAATTTTGGGCCTTGGAGCTCAAGCTTCACGACCGATTAGTCTTTGGGTCGTATGAGGTCTTTAAGACCCGTCTCAGACAAACATTTGAGCCACCACGTGCCAAATTCAGGGCTCGAGCCGAGCTCCTGAATTTGAAGCAGGGCAAGCGTGACATTCACGTTAAGCCCAACATACACAATACCTGGCCGGTTGTATCGTGAGTCATCTCAGACGGTCCTGTTAAGACCCACCTGTTCCGGCTTGGATTTGAGACGCTTGACCATGCGACTTCTGTAGCGGAACAGGGGGGGGACTTTAGCCTTAATCAGGCTTTTGTCCACTCTTTAGCTGATCAACCACCGAGACGACAAGAAAACAGAGGTCCAGAACCTATGGATTTCTCGTGTGCAGCGAGCAAAAAACCTCGCTTTTCAAGTTTGACGCTAACGGCTGGCCCATGTACAACCGATCTCATGCGTTCGATCGCCATCCATTCAAGGTCAATCAGATGAGTGAATTTTTCACGAGTTGCGTAATAGCCTTTTTGAGGGGCCCGAAAGCTCTCTTCTTCTTCATCCAACATGTCCATGTTTGATGACGGTGCTTAGGCCGTTAAACGGCCTACGAAGTGCTCTTAGGTGTAACGGGGCACCTTTTGCCAGTACTGAACATAACTAGTGCCCCACGCCCAGTGCCTAAAATCACTGAACGAACGATCGACCTCCCGCTAAGAACAGCGGAGGACGCGGCTTGATGATGTTGCGAAGTCGAAACGGTGAGGTAGATCGTCAAAAACGGTCGGGGTCAGTAGGTGCGGGGGCGCCTTACTGATCCAACAACGTCAGAAGAATTTGCAGGCCTTTTGACTACAGATGCTCCTCACACAGAAATATTGTGAGTAATTTGAGAATATTACTGGCAAATATGTTGCTACTAAAGCCCCAATTCGTTTGTTGGGCGTCGAACAATTATATTCGACGCCAATCGCTAGAAGATCGCAGACTCAAATTTATTGAGCGCGATAATTGTCTAACGAGGATGACAGTGCGCTTAGCAACAGGCGCATCTGTAACAGTTGAGAAACGTGTAGTTGGTACCCAAAACACGTTATAGGGTAAACATTACGATGATATTTAATAATACTAGATTTGGATGACAAATTTGCTGTCATCTTTGGGTTATCATGGATCAGAAAGTACGAGACATGCATCAGCAAACAGTAACAAGTCGTGACGATGCCTGCCTCTCATTCATCAGAGGGTCATCGGATGCACGTCTTGAAGCGTCTACAAGGGTGTGGATGTCCTACGAGTGAGGCGATGGCCTTACTAGTGGTTCGATCGTTTGCGCGACTGCTCAAATCCTCCGTGTGACAATCCATCACACTGTGGAGTTGGATTCTGACGGCTGTGCACAAGCACATGCAGCGTCCAAGTTTGATCACTCGAAAAAGTTGAGTGGTACGAAACAAGGATACTTGCCTAAAAAGAAACATACAAGAAAATTTGAAACGCCTGTATATGAGAGACACGGCGGCGAAACTCCTAGATAGACTGGAGAGTCGATCGTAAAAGATCCCGCTGTGGTTGCGCAACCACAGCTCGAGTTTGTTAGGGAGGATATTCCCCAAATAAAACTTGAGGGAATAAGCCCCCAGAAACCTGTGGTCAAAGTTTCCCAGGTACCTTTGGAAATAAGTTCCAAAGATGAAACTGAGGCATTGAATGTCTTTGTAAACAACGGATCAAGTGGTTATACACACGATCTGATAGCGCTTACGAAGTCAACTTCGGAGATAACTGAATTGCCAACGCTAGAACTGAAACGGTTTTTGTGTGATCTGCGTAGTGTCAAAGTCAAGCAGATCTGCGTACGTGCCACAGATGACGAGTACGTGGCCGAAATTCGGTCGGCATAGTCTTTTCTGAAAACAAACGGGTTCTCAGCAGCTCATCAATGGACGAAAGAGTGCTTGATCAGAAGACTCGGATTGAACGTCTTACATCTTAATTCTGGAAGTCTTTAAAAGGCAAACCTTAATATAAGAATTTGGTCGAATTCAACTTAATCCCTGACTCCGTACCGTGCGAGTTGTCTAAGGATAAAAGCACTAGACATTATAGCGACCTGGTACCACGTTCAAAATACTGTGTCATGACACAGTGGCCATTGCCTCGTGAACAAGTATTAGCGATCGAAAATTGTTTGCCGATCGCTTTAGCAGCGGGCCACGTGAGGTAGCCAACCTCTCTACATACCTCTTCGACCTTCTGTGTGCGTAAGGCCACAGAAGGGTGGCGGATTGTGCATGGGCTCAATAAAATGAACGCTGCAACGGTACCGAGTCAAACGCCGATACCACGAAAAGACGTAATCATTGAAGGTATGTCAAAGAGTATTATCTCTTCATGGATGGATTCGATCAGATCCTAATGCGTGAACAGGATATTCCTTTCGCAGCAGTAAGTGCCCAAGCGGTATGCTATGGGAGTGGCTAGTTATGCCACAGGGGCTTAGTAATGCCCCTGCAACATTCAAAATGTGTAATTGGTTTTTTAAAAATGGTGCGGGTTTCGCACCGAATTGCTTTGATGACGGCTTCGTTTATAGCAGAGCCATGAATTGAAAGTCGGACGTTGATGTATTTCGTACCCACGTCCGAAAGGTTATTACTCTTTTGCGTACGCATTTGTTGTATGCAAACCTCAAGAAGTGTATATTCACAGCAAGCGAAATGTCACTTCTTGGGTGAATCGTGGGTAAATACAGTGTTCGCCCTGATCCAGAAAATATTAACGCGATCACCGACTAGCCTGTGCCAATCGATCTAAAGGGACTTTAAAACTCTTCGGCTTAGCGGCGTACACTCCCGCAATTATGCCGAAATGACAGTACATATTTCTTCTTTGTTAATGAAAAGTGTAAAATAACCATGGAACGCTGGTTGTCAGCTTCCCTTTGAGGGGGGTTCAAGCAAAGCTTGATTCAATCGCCAATTTTGGGATTGCGGACCAAGACAGATTATTTCATTTGGTCTGTGGTGCTAGCGATTTTGCACTCGGCTGTGCGTCAATGCGATCTGACAGAGACGGCGCAAATCGCGCGTTGTCTGTTAATAATTGCGTCAGTTATTTTGTGCATGACAAAGGACAATTTGCAATGAAATATGCACTATCTAAGTTTAGGTTCTTTCTTTGCGGAGTACAACTTCTCTGTGGAATATAAACCAGGACGACTTAATGTCGTCGCTGATGCCTTTTCGCGCCGGACAGATTTTAAGCTGGCTGCGCAAAACAACAGTGAGAAGATTAAATAATACATGTCACAAATTTCATTTTGTCGGATGTTTAATGCAGTCAATAATAGAATCGGTAGCGACAGTCACAGGTGCGACGCACGCTCTGTATATGGACGATGTCCATATGGCCGGAGTTCTTTACCTTGGCAGGAGTCGCTCGTAGAACAGGGCCAGCAGTTGATGTCTCAAATGCGTATATTTAAGTGGAAGTATTAGTAATCAACAGTTCAGAAAGATAACTTTGAATTTTCGTAACGGGCTAAAGTTGCTTCAAAGCTAGACAAACCAGTAAGTACACTTTGTGTACTTAACGGGAGGGTAAATCACTTAATGTAAAGTAATTAGAACCTGCTACTTGGGTGTGGTGCACAAAGTGGCCCAACCTTGTGTATGTGATGCACATGGGTGCATTCACATTGGAACGGATGACGGCTAGCGTAATCCGTAAGCCGACGTATTCAGATAATACGCTCGCCACGGAGGGGTGCACATCTGCAGAGACGGCATCTATTGATTAGTTGGAGGTATTTATATTTAATTCAAATAAATATAAATTTGTCTTAAAACTTCTTCCTAGTTCACAAGTACGCACGTGATGCCGGATTACCGCTTCCGTGACGACACTTGTACCAAGGTAATTAGTTTGTTGTGAGGTCGCTTAGGCGGCCACCAACAACCTCACTGTGCCTGAAGGTGTGTGTTATAAGGGAGCTTGGCTTGCGCTCGACTACAATTTGGTCTAGTATATCCGTAGCTAGTGCTGTGTAATTCCGTCACAATTTAGCTTCGAATGGCTCGTCATTCCGCACATGCTCCCCTTTCGACAGCTTCAACTGCCGGCATGAACATTCACATTCTAGCTGTACGAGCTGTCGTTAGCAACGTGGCCTCTGCTGCTGGGATATGTGAGCTATTCATGGACCCGATAGTTCTGAGAGATGCATGGGCTTGTTTATTCTAGGAGATGCAGACATGGCCATTTCAAGTCACGAACAATAAAGAAAATTGCACCACCAAACTCATTATACATTTATATTCCCATCATCGAAGGCTTATTGCATTACGCTAGCATTAGTGTCGTAATCATTTGCGCATGATGACGATTGTACTGTTCTAGAATTGACCGTTACGCTTAAATCGGACAAATTTGCCTCGAAATTTACAATGGCTGGTTGCAATTTCGTTTCGCGCCTTAAACAATATGCATTCATCCACTAATCTTACTTTAACATAGTTTCGAACCGATTCTTACAATGATTTGATTCGTATTTTCTTGAAATCTCAGTTCAAGTAATATAGATATCATAAAGCTCACGTGCAGCCCATTTAGGTCTGGTGCATAGCATCTTGTTCTAGTGTAATGTAGCTCAGAATACATTGACTAGCAGAAATTTATATAATTGGGCGTTCGAATATGCGGATAACAAATCGCAGCCCGTCGATTCAATCTTACTTTTAAGGCCCAATTATGTCTTGCAGAGCGAATATGAAAAAGTGGATGTATTTGACAAGAGGCAATAGCGGGTAAAGTGTTTTATTTGATATTGTCAAGGTGTCCAACTAGCACGCTAAATTTTGTCACAAATTTGATATTCATGAAGTATACTTTCAATTCGCCACCGGTTGGCAGTGTCTGTCCAAAATTGAGCTGGATAAGGTCGAACTTTCAGCGAGCCTGGGATAAGAGCCTCATTTAATGCCTCATTCTGGATTTTCCTATCAGGACGTGACATTTCAAGCCCATGCACAAAGTACTTTACTGTAATGAAATATCCGCACATGGTTCAGATGAGATGTATTCTGACACACATGCTAAAATGTGTGTTTGAAAGCATGGAAGAGGATAAGCTCTTCATCATCATGACAAGCTAATATTGGTGTAACCAAATCATATTATTTATGGCAATCACGCTACGCAAGCCGGGATGTTGTTATTTTCTTATAGGATTATCTATTTCGTAGATTTAAAATGACTTAAGCAGATACTTTTGAATATTTTTGTATATCTCTATAGATATAGCCAAGACAACACGATACCACCCGCTACCCCTAATTAAATGCAGAGTGACAGTAGCATCAAGCCACAGGCTGCATAAGTCTACTTCTCTGATGAAATAGGTATCTCACAGTAAGGTTCTTTTGACATCTTCACAGCAGATTTTTGTCACCTTGATCGATCTTCCCCGCCCTACGTCACCGAGGTATGCCGGCCACCAATCTGCTTCTCAACCACATTTTACGATATGCACCTTGGTATCAAGCACTTGGGATCATACTGCTCGCTGCTCTATGAAAAGCAGACCTCAGTGGTCGAGGGGTTAAGCACTGGAACTGGAACCGCGAGGTACGTGGATCGATTCCCGCGGAGGGCGGTATGATGACACATCGCCGGAGATAGACTTATAAGCAGACGAGCAACCATCCAATAGATGGCCGCCCTGCCAACTTGCACCGAAGGTGTGTGATAGTTGGGTGGGAGGAGGCCCTGTAGCCAAAATTCCCCACAGTGTAATGAGGGGTGCGGGTTCCAATAAGGGAACTTCGTCAAAATTGAAGCTCTATCAAAAGCAGACAGTCCAAGAACGAGGCGTCGTCTAAGTTTAGAGTTCAGTTATCTTGTTTTTACAATTAAGTTTTACCGTAGCTTGAGATTCACGAGCTATAAATCATAAACCGCTTGCAATGTCCAGCTTTTTATGTCTGGCGTTCGCTAACAAAATTGAGCGTAAATTTATATAATTTTTGACCAAGACAAGTCGAATGCGTAACGGGCTAAAGTTGCCCTGAGAAATAAATACCCGTTATGTACACTTAGTGTACTTAACGGAATGGTCAATTAGCTCATGTGACGTACGTAAACCTGCCACTCGGGTAAGGTTCACATAGAGACCCACCCTTGTGTATGTAATGCACATAGGTGCGTTCGCATTTGGGTGGTTTTGCTTTTAAATTTGTATTCCTTTTTTAAAGATTATTGTTTGTAACCTGTCGGCGACCAGTTTGATTGCTTAAGCGTTTAAGAAATACAAATTAGTTTAGAGTAAGTCGGATTCCTCTAACGTACACTGAATTAACTTTTATTTCCGCTTCGGCTTGATAATGTGGTGAACCGTAGTTATGAATGATGATCTTTGAATAGGAAAAGCGAGTTTAAAGTTTGTTAGTAGCAGCCAGTCGGCGATCACTTTGAATATTAAAGTCTTGAGATATTTTTAAATTCGCAGTTTAATTAGCTTCAGTTAATGAAAGCGGCTTGTTAAAATTTGTTTCTACTGCAATATGATAATTGGTGCACCGTAGTTGTTGTTAACACTATCCTTAAATATGTTCTTATTTGTTTTTAAAGTTGTTTTTATGGCAAGTCGGCGATCGATTTGTAGACTGTAGCATTAAGGAGATTATAATTAATTTGCGGTATGGTTGGCTTCGGCTGAACAATGCGCTTATTGACTTTAGTATCGGCAGCGGTCTTAATAATTGATGAACCGTAGCTTTAAGACTTTGATTTTAAATTTGTAGACCATTGTGAAGTAGAGTGGCAGCTTCGGCTGTCGAGAAGTCGATCCATTTGGGAAATTAATGTGTACCTCGGTATGCATCTCAGTTGGACCTGATATCAGGCAAGATTACCCGCTGAACTTAAGCATATTAATAAGCGGAGGAAAAGAAACTAACAAGGATTCCCCTAGCAACGGCGAGGAAGCGGGATGAGCTCAAGCTTAAAATCTCCGTGCAAATTTGCATGGCGAATTGTAGTCTATAGAGGCGTGATTAGCGTAGGCACTTGGGGCAAGTTCCTTGGAAGAGGACAGCATCGAGGGTGATACTCCCGCCCCCCCCCGAGTTGCTTATGCGTATAATCCGTTTTCTTTGAGTCGCGTTGATTGAGAATGCAGCGCAAAGTAGGTGGTAAATTCAATCTAAAGCTAAATATTGGTGCGAGACCGATAGCAAACAAGTACCGTGAGGGAAAGATGAAAAGAACTTTGAAAAGAGAGTTAAAGAGTATCTGAAACTGCCGAAAGGGAACCAAATCGTTTTCAGTATCTATAATCCGCGGCATATTTCATTGGCGAATGTGTGCGTGCATGTACTATGGCAGCGGCTTTTTGCTGCGCCTTGTGTGTGTTTCGCATTTTCTCGCTGGTGCTCTGTACTGTGGTGGGACGTCAATGTCGGTTCGTATGCTGCGGGAAATGACTGCCGAGGAGGTAGGGCGAACGCTTGCGTTTGTCTGTTACATCTGGGCGGACTTAGTAGTCGTGGTTGGGACTGAGGTGCCTATAATGTGCTTATGAGTGGGATCGAATCTCCATGTGCGCCGTGTGCGGATAGCTTGCTATGCGTAATGACGGCTAGCGTCATCCGTAAGCCAAAGTATTCAGAATAAAACGCTCGCAATATAGGGCTGCACATCTACAGACGTGGCATCCATTTATTAAATAGTAGGTTTAAATTTAATTAAATTATAAATAAATCAGTCTTAAACTACTTTCTATAAAAAAGTGCGCACGTGAAGCCAGATTTCCGCTTCCGTGATGACACTTGTACTTAGTTACTTAGCTCGTTAAGTGAGGTCACTTAGGCGCCCACTAATAACCTCACTGCAAGTAAGAAAAGAAGGAAAGATCCACAAAAAAGTCACACCAGTCCCAGAAGAGGACTTCGTTGACTGTTGCTCATCGTCCACAATGGACGAGAGCGTCCTAGAATATGACAAAAAGAAACGATTTGCTGCTCAAGGCTGGAATGCCTTGAGAGCCAGTCCGTTCTTTGAGGTTCTGTGGCAACATCGCGAGGTGTTCCCAGAAGAAGTGCCAAGCCGCCTACAAGCAGATAGGGGCATCAGCCACGAATTTGACCTCGAACCTGGCATTAAGTATTGCGTGACCAGGCAGTGGCCATTGCCAAAAGAACAAGTCGATTATATCGATGAGATTTACGACAAGCGAGCCAAGGCGGGATATGTCCGTGAGCGCAAGTCTCCTCACCGCAGCCCGACCTTTTGTGTGCGTAAAGCCACGGGTGGATGACGCGTAGTTCATGCTTTCAATAAGCTGAACACGGTTACCATACCGGCGCAAACGTCAATCCCACGGAAATATGTTTTTTTGAATGGCTATATCCGATAGGTTTTCAAAGTGCATTTTTCGTGGTGCACTCCATGGGAAGCAACTATCTTCTCCACGTTGGATTTAAAAGATGGTCACTATCAGGCGCTCATGAGAGAGTCCAATATAGCCAAAATGGCAATTAGCACTCCAAGCTCTATACTTTGGGAGTGACTTGTGATGCCCCAAGGTTTGAAAAGCGCACCAGCAACATTTAACCGAGTGGTGGCTCACGTGACGCGTCAGCACGTGCCTACGCGCCTCATTACTCTGACGATGTATTCGTGCATAGGAGGGCCGAGTACGGACTGAGCGTCATAGAGTCGCACAATCGTCATTTAGACGTTGTGTTGCAAACTCTGGAGAACGCCCAATTGTACGTCAACTTGCAAAAGCGCGTCAAAGGGGTCCCTGAGATACTTGTGCTGGGCTGCATCGTAGGTACATGGTGTACGAACAGACCCAGCTAAGATAAAATCAGTAAAGAAATGGCCAGTCCCACGACAAGTGAGGGATTTGCGTTGATTCCTAGGGCTCGCTAATTTCTTGCATAAGTATAGCAAGAATTGTGCTGAGCAAACTAAACCATTATCTGACCTTCTAAAAAAGGATGCAGAGCGGGTTGGTCAAAGGAACAAGTAGATGAATTTAAAAAGGAGGAAAGCGATCTCTTGTAGAGGCACCGGTCTTGGCATTTCCAGACGCGGATAGGCATTTTAGCATCGTCTGCGATGCAAGTAATTTTGCAATCGGCAGCGCTCATGCAGGAGGATGATGACGGCGTTGATCGTGTCATCTCTTATCGGTCCCGGCTTTTGAAAGCCGCGGAACTAAATTCCCCTGTGCATGACAATTGCTACGTTCAATAAAATATGCTCTTGTCCATTTTAAGTGCACCGGTTGGGCACCGAACCATTTGTGGTTTAAATGGATTGCACATCACTGCGGACCGCAATAAAGTCACCGCACCCATGCCTAGAATGGCAAAATGGCTCGCATTCTTCCCTGAATTTAATTTCAAAGTTGAGTATAACCCGGGTAAGACGAATGTCTTGGCTGACGCTTTATCGCGCAGACCAGGCTTCGAGGTAAGATACCACGAGAATGCGTCTCGTGCTAAAGCACAAATTGAGTCGTCAACGTTGGCAGCCATAAAGGCATACCATGTGACGAACGCATTGGCCTCCGAAATAAAGGAGAGCTACCGTTACGACAAACATTGTCGCCTGCTGTTGGATCACTTTGGTGGACTAAAGGAAGTCTCTGCCGCACCTAATGGTTAAGCTTAATCGCTTTAGCTCAGCGATGGCCTATTATGGCATCAGCTGTCACCTTTTGATCCCTTGAGAATCTTTGTACAGATCTCAAGCTGATGATTCTTCACGAGCTCCATGATGCGCCATCAAGTGGGCATCTGGGCCGTGATTAAGCATTCTTACGAGTGTCAGAGGAATTTTGGTGGCCACACCTATATCGTTAGGTGGCCAACTATATTCGCTCTTGCGAACAGTGTCAGTTTTGCTCAGCAGTGCGCCACTGAAGCCGCTACCAATCCCAAAGGATTGTTGGAAGTCAGTTAGTCTGGACTTTATGTTTGGCATGCCGCCTGACCATAAGGATTTGACGGGGCTTGTCGGCTTTGTAGACAGACTGATCAAGATGGTGCATTTCGTTAGCACCATGCAAAATATCGATCAAAGGTGAGAGGTAGTTCTCTTGTTCCTGGATCATGTGTACCGACTACATCGTATCGGACCAGGTCCTCGTTCGGAATAAACGAGTGCGTCGCTCCTAGAAGCGCTACTCTTAATGCTCATTAATTATTATGACATCTATAATTTAAGGTAGGAAGAAAAATACTTAGTCGTGTTTCTTCGGTCCCGGTCGTGTTGCATTCGAGTAAATCAACCGACCATTACGAAGCGAAATTCCTGCGCCGCTTTCAGCCACATTCCGTTTCGGCGAAACAACAATCGCAGCGACTTAACTTCGCTCGCTTGCATGTGATCGAAATCATGCCGGTCTTGTACCCCCTGTTTCTTCTCATCATGCCGCTCTTGCTTGTCCATTCGGAATAAGCGGAGCGACAACTGGTGCTCCTTCTCATAGGCAGGCACCAGACTCATTTTTTTACGTCGACGCGCAGGGCGTCAACCGGTTCCTACGATCCAAAACTCTTTGATTTCTTCTCCGCTGAACAAGGACTTTAAGCTTCTGCTGCACGGAGCGGTGGGCAACCAACCTTCCAACAAGGAAGCGTTAGTTCTCAGCAGCATCCATTAATGCAGATGGCGCGACAGGAGCGGCATTTTCACCCATATACTCGATGCAGCCTATCCCATATCCGTTCAGTTGCAGGCATTGAGCGGTGCTGAACGACGGATCGGGGATCTCGAAAGTCAAGTCTCGTGACTGACTTCGGATCTCAACGATGTCCGCGCGAAGGATCGCCAGATTTATTTCCCCTTGACCCTTTAGAAAAGCTGATACTGAAAAAAATCGCGTTATGCTTGCGCTTTTCCCCACTCTCCAAATCCATATCGCGGTCGGATGAATAATTTGGCTGGAAGTCTTTCACCTTCCCCGTCTTCCTCAGCCGACCGACGCTCGACTCACAGTCGGCGTTACCATCGTTTTTTTGTAAATGAAAGTATGCGATCTCTTCTGGGTCTACATATCGCTTGATACAACCCATGTAAAATACAGGGTGCGTCTTTATATACGGGGGAAGGGTGAGCTCATAATATAGATCTCTAACCTCTTCTACCACCGTAAAGGGCCCAATGAAATGAGGCAACAGCTTCGTAGTACCTCCAGGTAGCACAGAGATTGTATTTTAGGTAGAATAGCAGTACTTAATAAGACTTTGAAATCCACTCTAAAGCGTTCATTGTTTTTGCGACCATTTGGGTCCGCATATTTTTTTGCTTGTCCTGTGCGCTTGCCATTGCGTCACGGACTTTTTGTGTGATGGCTAAGCGCTCATCCACAAAGTGATGAGCCTTGCTCACGCTCTTAGCATCAAACTCGCCTAGGACACCGCCGAGAGGTCAGTCATATGACGTAGTTTATCGACCACTGCTAAATTGGCAGGGTCACTAGGGCAAGTTTCTGTCGTTGAGATGATACCCCTCGCGTGTCATCGTTATATTGACGAAACTATGTCCCTCTTTCGCACCGAGCATAGTGAGGGGCCCTCCCCCACTAAGTCTTGGCCTGCGCACAACGAGACCGGCGTCCGAGGATGGCGCAGTCCGTTAATTAAAATCGGTGTCTCGCCCATCCTGGCATGGAGACTGTCATTTATCGCGATCTCCACGAAGGGCATGCTTGCTCCATTCTTTGGAAGTCGCTACCCTACGCAATACCCGCCACGACTTGATTGACACGATTTTTTTGGCCATCGGTCTAGGAATGATCGGCTGTAGATATGTGGAGCTTGTTACCCAGCAGCTCACAAACACACGACGCCAAATATCCGACGCACAACGTGGGCATTCGAATGGAGGTGAGATCGGTGGTAACCTAGCCACGCTCAATGCGACGGGCTTGTGACACCGACTCGACATGTTCACGTGTCGTCGGTGGAGCTTTAGCTCAAGCTTCCCGCGTCAGACCCATTGCGTATGATGGTCTGAACGACATGTATTGTGGTTCTTCCTAATTGAAATGCAGCTGCACCTTTATGGGTAGCGCTCTCATGAATGGTCGCTGCGCTAGCTTTCGCAGACGA
The DNA here is from genome assembly GCF_004359215.1 of Bremia lactucae. Lineage (NCBI taxonomy): Eukaryota > Oomycota > Peronosporomycetes > Peronosporales > Peronosporaceae > Bremia > Bremia lactucae. The sequence continues at coordinate 6,168,099 of NC_090613.1, forward strand.
CGAGACATTTGCTTTTGATGAAAGGCCAGTTGGCGTTCGCAACATCGTTCGTCTCCATGCTAGAAGCAATACGTGAAGTTTAAATGGGTACTAAAGCGCCATCATCCTTCCTCATTAGCTTGCTGTATTCATCACGACTATGAGATGATTGCAGCGTTGTTGACTCATTGTAGTAAACAATGAGCGACAGCACCTTCAGTAGCTGTCAGCGTTGCAACTAAGGTACCAAGTGATGGCGGCGTTCTGTCGATGCGCGTGCGCTGGTGTGTTGTTATGGCGGTGTCTCCGTAGACGACCCACCAGCTTTGCCACTCTTTGGTGCCATGTCAGGCGCCGCGTGATGACAAAACTGTGCATACATTGGTCGCTGAGAGTATTTGAGAGGACTAAAGCGCGCGTAAAACCTCTCGCAGTACCTCGTTCATTAGGGTGACATTGTATAAAATGCAAAATTCATTCTTAAAGAGGGTGGTGGTATAACGGGCTTAAGTTGCCCTATGTGACACAAACCGGTTAAGTTCACTTGATTTACTTAAGAAATGGTCTACTACTTCATGTGAAGTACTTTGACCTGCCACTCGAGTGAGGTTCATATAGTGACCCACCCTTGTGTATGTGATGCACATAGGTGCGTTCACATTGAAAGGGATGACGGCTAGCGTCATCCGTAAGCCGAAGTATTCAGAATAACACGATCGCAAATAGGTGTGCACATCTACAGACGTGGCATCCATTGATTGGATAAAAGGCTTATATTTAAATCGATTTAATATAAATGTCTGAAAATTACTTCCTACTTGGTAAGTGCGCACGTGAAGCTGGATTCCCGCTTCCGTGACGACATTTGTACTCAGGTACTTAGTTCGTATGGTGAGGTCGCTTAGGCGCCCACCAATTACCCCACCGCACGTAAGAGAAGAATGTCGAACCGCTTCCTCGCTGTGCTTGAAGGTGTGTGCTTAAGTAATACGTGGCAGCTGTAGAAGCGCCCGCATACACAATTGAATCAAGTATTTCAAATGCCCGTTCTCGAGGCACATACATATTTTTGAAAAAGACCCACCTATATGAAGTCAAGGCCAACGAAGATTTAGAGCTGTGATCTATCATCATGGCTGTACGGTAAAACTCGAAATCCCATCATCTCATGGAATCTGATTTATTCGGGTTTATGGCCATGATATCGAATAAATCGAAAAAGTTGGTTCAAAATTGTTATCGTAACATTTTCGCGACAGAGTTCGCGATGCTAGGTACACAAATATGGAATCGCTCTGTAAAATATTTGCAGTGGGCATTTAAAGCTTGGAGATTTTGAAGGTCAAAATGTTTGAGCTCAAACAACACGGCTTTATTATTAATTTTCAAGATCTACTATCCCAATCAAAATTGGTCATCGCGGACTGGACAAGCGTTCTTTTACCAGAACGCATTGGCTATGAGTCATCGACATGATGCAATGATGATGGAAATCCGGTGTCATAAAAAAATTCAGATAGATTCAGATTTCGAGTTTGCGCATTTTGTTGGCAAGTCCAACAGGCTTTTGAAGTGCAAAATGAATCCGCTAGGCCAAGCCGCAACACCGCGAGATGACGAAGTCGAAGAGAGACAGAGCTTGACCCGCCAAAAGAACATTCTCTTCCAAGAATTATGACAAAGATAGCTAGAATAAATAAGTGACTTGCCACAAGTGCAAGCGGAAAGGACATGTATCACCAAATTGGTCAACGAAAGAGGCTAACCACATTATGGTTGGCGCCCGTAATGCCGATTTAGAAGTTCAATCCCTTGCTTACGACAAGCAGTCAAACAAGAAGAGCTTTTCCATGTTTATAGAAAATGGATGTAGTTTGAACGGTATCACGACTAATTCAGCTGAATATTAGACCTCAAAGTAAACGTAGACGAGAAGTATACGGTGGAAATTGACCTCGAAATCTGTGGACAAAGCCACGAAGTACAGCAGACATGACCTTGGAAACTCCTGATTTTTCTGCTGTTAATTTTCTACCTTCCAGGTCATATCAATTCCAAAATATAAGCATGTTATACTTGGTAAAATCTGGCTAAAAGAGCAGAACCTAAGATCGATTGAAGAACATTGAAACTGTCACCGCGTGTGGAGTCCGACGGTGAAACTTCTTACATGCTGCCGACCCCTCCAAAGCGCCCTGCGCGGTTCGTGGCGCATTGTCGCCGGGACAGACTTAAACAAAATCAAAGTTTTTGTTACATTTCGTCGACAACACGGTAATCAAGGAGGTTTTTGCCACACTAAGCTGATATCCATTAAACAGTCTACCGAAGACATAGGCGAAGGCAAATTGAGTTTGTCTTCAGGGAAATTCTCACGGCTTTAACATATGTGTTTTCAATCAGCAAAGATGGGATGCTCTGAAGGACAATTCAACATTCGATTTTCAATGGAAGCATCTCGAACTGAAGGACAATTCAACATTCGATTTTCAATGGAAACATCTCGAAATAGTATTTTGTACAGAGTTACCAAATGCAGTTTCACCAGTCCGCAAAGAAATTGAACATGTCATCAAACTTTATCCGAAAACGAAATCAGTGAAAGTTTCTTAGTGGCACCAGAGCCCGGAACAAGGACCTGTCATTCATCGCGCATTTGGTTATCGGTCGACGATGCCTGATTGTATCATTTCCACAATTCGGTTTGATATAAAAATAAAAAAAATCCACGGAATTATCGATTCATCTTCCCGACGGAATTTCATATGTATTGGAAAGACCAGGAAGTTTTGTCTGTCTGGCCTCATTACGCTGACAAATCTCACATATAGTCACAAATCATTAGATGTACTTTGACATATTATGCCAATTGTATGCGGGCACGTCATAATGCGGCCACGCTATACTTAAGCACACACCCTAGCACAGCGAGGAAGAGATTTGACCGTCTACTCTCGCGTGCAGTGATGTTGTTATGGTGGGCGCCTTAGCGACCTCACCCAACGCACTAAGTCCTTGGTATGCGTGTCGTCACGGAAGCGGTAATCCGGCTCCTCGTGCGCACTTACCAAGTAGGAAGTAGTTCTCAGACTGATTTAGATTAAAGCGCATTAAATATAAATACCTACTTTTTACCAATCATAAAATATCATCTCTGTAGATAACACTAACATGCATTGCGAGCATATCTGGATATATCGCGTAACGGATGACGCTAGCCGTCATCCCCACTAATTTGAATGCCCTCTGTGGCATCACATACGCAAGGATGGGTCACAATGTGAGCCACACCCAAGTGTTAGGTCCAATTATATTGCTTAAGTAGTTGACCATCCCCTTAAGTACACTTTGTGTGCTTAACGGGGACTATGTGATATTAGGGCAACTTAAGCCCGCTACACCATCCTCCTTTAAAACCAAATTTACATTTTAAATTCGTCAAAAAGGAACGAGAAATTGCGAGCTACTTTACGCGCCGCTTAGTTCTATCAGTCACTCTAGCGATCTGTGTCCATATACACGGCGCCAAAGATGCGACATAGAAGGGGCAACTTTGGTGGGTCGTCGCTGAGACACCCACTCAACCATGCGGGAAGCGCACGCGCCGCGTTGACACGCCCACCGTCGCCAGTGCCACATTTACAACCTCGACATCCACTGCTACTGTCGCTTTAACTGGGCTTAATGATCCATCCCACTTAAACAGTGAGGATGGCGATTAGTCGCTCGATGTCGCCTACAATGAGTCGACACCGTTGCCTTAATCTCATAGTAGAGATGTGGACAACGAGCTAATGAGGAAGGATGATGGCGCTATGTTGCCCATCCAAACTTCACTCATTGCTCCTAACATGGAGACAACAAAGTTTTCCAATGACGTCTTTTCGTCTGCGCTGGCTAGCGCAGCGACCATTAATGAGAGCTCTGCCCCTAAAGGCGCAGCTGCTTCTCCATTGGGTAAAACCACAACGGCTAATGCCCAGACCATTAGTCATGAAAAATTCTGACATAGCTGAACCTGAGCGTAAAGCTCCGCCGACGGCACGTGAACGTGCCCAGTCGGTGTCACAAGCCAATTGTTCCGAACGTGGCTATGTGACGGGTGGCATACCACTTATGCTCCCTCCATCTCAATGGCCTCATGCCAATGGGCCGAGAGCATTGCTCCTAGAGCGAGCTACTGTAGACGCACGTCTTTATAATGGCGTCTATGATGCATGGAACGCTTTAAGGAAATCGTTTGGTCGTATTTTCTCGATCCCGGTCGTGTTGCGTTCGAATGAAACGCCCGAATCAATACGAGGCGGGTTTCACGCGCCGCAATCTGCATTTGGTCACCAAGCCGGGCACGTCAATCTGTAGGGTACCGATCGGTCACAAGAGTCGAAACTCTTCGAATAACCTCGCCATTGGATGAAGATCTGATACCTTTGCCTCACAGAGCGGAGGGCAAGCAAACTTTCAACAAGAAAGCGTTCGTTCCCACCCGCATCCATCAGTGCAGGCGGTGCCCGATAGGAGTGGTGATCTCGTCCGCCTACTCGCGGCTGTCTTACCTTCGTCCGTTCAATCGCAGGCAATAAAGGCTGCCGAAAGACTTATTGTGGATTTCGAGGGTCAAGTTTTGCGACTGACCTCGGATCTTTAGGAGTTCGCGCGAAGGATCGTAAGGGTTACGAACGCCTGTAACTTCAGCTTCACATCCTGGAGAAGTTGATGTAGAAGGACCCGCATTACGTGCGCGACATACCTCGCTCTATTGGTCCTTATCGTGGTGGTAGAAGTCATTCGGCTGAAAGTTTTCACCTTAACCGTCTTCCTCACCCGATCGACGTTCTACTCACAGTCGGCGTCATTATCGGTCTCCTTAGACGGATGGGGGTATTTGACCTCATTTGGGTCTACATACAGCTTCAGACAACCCACGTAAAATACAGGGTGCATTTTCATATAAGGAGGAAGGGTGAGCCTATAATTTAGGTCTCTAACCTCTTCAACCACCGTAAAGGGCCCAATGAAACGCGGCAACAACTTCGTAGTACCTCAAGGTAGTCCAGAAATCGCATTTTTAGTAGGGTAGCAGTACTTAATAAGACTTTTAAATCCACTCTAAAGCGTTCATTGTTTTTGCGACCATTTTGGTCCGCATATGTTTTTGCTTGTCCTGTGCGCTTGCCATCGCGTCACGGACATTTCGTGCGATGGCTCATCGCTCATCCACAAAGCGTTGAGCCTCGCTCACGATCTTAGCATCAAAATAGCCTATGATACCGCCGAGAGGTTGGTCATAATGCGCAGTTTTATTGACCACTGCTAAACTGGCAGGGTCACTAGAGCAAGTTTCTGTTGTTGAGATGATACCCTCGCGTGTCATCGTCATATTGCTGAAACTATGTCCCTCTTTCGCACCGAGCATAGTGAGAGGCCCTCCCCCACTTAGACTTGGGCTGCGCACAAACGCGACTGGCGTCTGAGGATGGCGCAGTCCGTTAATTAAAATCGGTGTCTCGCCCATCCTGGCGTGAAGACTGTTATTTATAGCGATCTCCACGAAGGGCATGCTTGCTCCATTCTTTGGAAGTCGCTACCGTACGCAATACCCGCCAAAACTCGATTGACACGATTCTTTTGGCCATCGGTCTGGGGATGATCTGCGGTCGACATGTGGAGCTGCTACCAAGCAGCTCAAACACATGTCGCCAAAAACCAGACGTAAAACGTGGATCCCGGTCCGATACTATAGACTCGGGCATCCCGTGTAGTCGGTACACATGATCCAGGAACAAGAGAATTGCCTCTTACCTTTGATCTATGTTTTACATGATACTAACGAAATGCACCATCTTGATCAGTACGTCTACAAAGCCGACAAGCCCCGTCAAATCCTTATGGTCAAACGGCATGCCAGACATGAAGTCCAGACTAACTGACTTCCAACAATCCGTTGGGATTGGTAGCGGCTTCAGTGGCGCACTGCTGGACAAAACAGGCTTAACGCCCTGACGCTGTTCGCAAGAGCGAATATAGTTGGCCACCTATCGATATAGGTGTGGCCACCAAAATTCCTCTGACACTCGTAAGAATGCTAAATCACGGCCCAGATGCCCACTTGATGGCGCATCATGGAGCTCGTGAAAAATCATCAGCTTGAGATCTGTACAAAGATTCTTAAGGGATCAAAAGGTGACAGCTGATGCCATAATAGGCCATCGCTGAGCTAAAGCGATTAAGCTTAACCATTAGGTGCGGCAGAGACTTCCTTTAGTCCACCAAAGTGATCCAACAGCAGGCGACAATGTTTGTCGTAACGGTAGCTCTCCTTTATTTCGGAGGCCAATGCGTTCGTCACATGGTATGCCTTTATGGCTGCCAACGTTGACGACTCAATTTGTGCTTTAGCACGAGACGCATTCTCGTGGTATCTTACCTCGAAGCCTGGTCTGCGCGATAAAGCGTGAGCCAAGACATTCGTCTTACCCGGGTTATACTCAACTTTGAAATTAAATTCAGGGAAGAATGTGAGCCATTTTGCCATTCTAGGCATGGGTGCGGTGACTTTATTGCGTTCCGCAGTGATGTGCGATCCGTTTAAACCACAAATGGTTCGGTGCTTAACCGGTGCACTTAAAAATGGACAAGAGCATACTTTATTGAACGTAGCTCTTGTCATGCACAGGGGAATTTAGTTCCGCGGCTTTCAAAAGCCGGGACCGATAAGAGATGACACGATCAACGCCGTCATCATCCTCCTGCATGAGCGCTGCCGATTGCAAAATTACTTGCATCGCAGACGATGCTAAATGCCTATCCGCGTCTCGAAATGCCAAGACCGGTGCCTCTACAAGAGATTGCTTTCCTCCTTTAAATTCATCTACTTGTTCCTTTGACCAACCCGTTCTGCATCCTTTTTTAGGAGGTCAGATAATGGTTTAGTTTGCTCAGCACAAATCTCGCTATACTTATGCAAGAAATTAGCGAGCCCTAGGAATCAACGCAAATCCCTCACTTGTCGTGGGACTGGCCATTTCTTTACTGGTTTTACCTTAGCTGGGTCTGTTCGTACACCATGTACCTACGATGCAGCCCAGCACAAGTATCTCAGGGACTTCTTTGACGCGCTTTTGCAAGTTGACGTACAATTGGGCGTTCTCCAGAGTTTGCAACACCGCGTCTAAATGACGATTGTGCGACTCTATGGCGCTCAGTCCGTACTCGGCCCTCCTATGCACGAATACATCGTCAGAGTAATGAGGCGCGTAGGCACGTGCTGACGCGTCACGTGAGCCACCACTCGGTTGAATGTTGCTGGTGCGCTTTTCAAACCTTGGGGCATCACAAGTCACTCCCAAAGTATAGAGCTTGGAGTGCTAACTGCCATTTTGGCTATATTGGACTCTCTCATGAGCGCCTGATAGTGACCATCTTTTAAATCCAACGTGGAGAAGATAGTTGCTTCGCATGGAGTGCACCACGAAAAATGCACTTAGAAAACCTATCGGATATAGCCATTCAAAAAAACATCTTTCCGTGGGATTGGCGTTTGCGCCGGTATGGTAGCCGTGTTCAGCTTATTAAAAGCATGAACTACGCGTCATCCATCCGTGGCTTTACGCACACAAAAGGTCGGGCTGCGGTAAGGAGACTTGCGCTCACGGACATATCCCGCCTTGGCTCGCTTGTCGTAAATCTCATCGATATAATCGACTTGTTTTTTGGCAATGGCCATTGCCTGGTCACACAATACTTAATGCCAGGTTCGAGGTCAAATTCGTGGCTGATGCCCCTATCTGCTTGTAGGGGGCTTGGCACTTCTTCTGGGAACACCTCGCGATGTTGCCACAGAACCTCAAAGAACGGACTGGCTCTCAAGGCATTCCAGCCTTGAGCAGCAAATCGTTTCTTTTTGTCAGATTCTAGGACGCTCTTGTCCATTGTGGACGACAAGCAACAGTCCACGAAGTCCTCTTTCTGGAACTGGTGTGACTATTTCGTGGATCTCTCCCTCCTTTACTTCGATAAGAAATAGATCTCACGACATCTTTGAAAGAATTACTATCTCCTCGGCAGATTTAAAGACTTTTTGTAGGACCTAATCTGTGAATGCATCCGCAATATCGTCTTTGGCGGCCTCGAATGCCTCGTATGAAGACCCGTCGTCTTTAATAGGATCTGGTCCAAAGGTCACTCGTTTATAAGTGCCTTTGAACGTCCTAATTTGTCGGGTACTCGGTCTTCGAGTCATTACAACCTTCGACTGAGAAGCGGGTGCCGTCGCTCTCCTAGCTAACGCACCCCTTCCAACCGCACTAGGCTCTAGGCACTGTGCCGGCTCATGCGACGCTTGACTTCCTGTCAGTTTGCTGTCTACTGCTACAGGATTTCGCTTCTGTGGAGGACATTCGGACGCATGAACACTTGTCATCTTCCTTTGCACTACCTCAGTCTCCACGAGCTGGGTTTGTGTTTGTGTCACCTGACATCCAGTCGGTGCACTTCCAACTTCACCAAACTTAGGGCTCTGGGTAGAATTTTGCGACGTTTGACATCCCGTCAACGCGCTCTCAACTGTGTTCGACATGACATCAGTTGCATAGGCCTCTCGCAGGAGCACATCCTTTCCGGTGTCCTGCGTAGAGTTTGCAACTGTGCGTGTACGCCAGTCTATCCATGGTAGGTGTTTTGCCAACCGTGGCATGCCTAGGATGAGGTCATACGGACTCTCCATACCTAGCACTGTAAACTTCTCTCTACAGGAGAAGTCACTAACACTGAAGGCGAGTGCAACTTGAATTCCTTTAGGTCTTACGAGCGCGCCGCTCTCTATTTTAAAGCCGCGAGTTTTACAAAATTCTGTGATGCACCCGAATCTACGACGAGGGTCATTGCCTTGTCATAGCTTCGCCCTTGAGCGCTAGGGTTGAGGTCCAAAATTTCGGTACCTCAAGGACTATGCTACCCATTGGTTCGACCAGTCTGAACTTTGGGGTAGTTAGAGCCCGCGCCTACCGCACTCCTGCAGTTCCCGATTCCTCAGTGGTCGATTCAGAAATCATGATGAGTCTTGCACGCTGGTTCTTGCCATCGCCTTTTTGTAAGGGAGTCCTCTTGCTGGGCGTCTTTGCCCCGGCAGGGACCCTGGCATAGCAGCGAGCAATCATATGGCCGCGCTTGCCAAATTTAAAGCAGACAACGTCTGCATTGCCCAACTTAATAGAAGTTGTGTTGTATCTATCCTTTCGGATGACGGCTTACACCAAGCTGTTGTCGAGGCACTGTTGCAAGTCTGCTTCTCAACTAAGGCAATTTCGATTGCCTCTTCCATCGTTGACGGCTCCTTTGTGATAAGGGCCTGTCACGATGTGCCATGCCGTAGTCCGTTCATAAACGTGGGTACCTTATTGTGCTCCGGAATCGGACCTACGGTAATGGACGCCGACAGCGAGTGCATCTTTTGCACATACTGTTGCAGATATCGCTTCGCCTGTCGCGCCTCAAAGCAGCGCGCTTGAAGCAACATCTCGTTGTTCGGCGGGCTGATTCATGGCGCGAATCTTTGTCATAATGATCGCTCATGAAGGGAACGCTTTAGCGTCCGCCACAAAAGCCGAGTATACCCGCTCTGAGGCCTTACTGCGCAAATACGGCATTGCACCGACACCGTTCGGCGGTCGTCCTCAATGAGCTACGTGACACCGCATTACTTCACGGCTAAAAGCCAGTGCAATCGTGTACGCTGCAGTTCTATCGAACTTACAAACTATTCGAAATGCAAAACTGGATGAGTTCAACTGACTGAACCATAATCAATCCACCACCCAACAGAATTTTACACAAAAAACGGGTGCTGAACTCGGAAAAGTGATTCCTGTCTAAGAAACGGAAATGTTACAGTAATTAAAAATCTGTGCAAAAGTTTTTTACAATTGCTCAAATTGTGGATATTCAATTTTTAGGAAGGTTACGTGATAGGGTACAGTTTTATTCATTTAAGTATCCAGAGTGTATACTTGAGACAGCCATGGTTTTGCGTTTGCCATCCGTTTGGCATAATCTCGCAGACTGGACGACAACAAAAGAGCCCGTAGTTTTGAATTCGGAAGTTGAAATTTTATTTTGGTCAAGCGACGACGAAACACCTCCGATTCTGGTGTTGAGTCTATTTTGCTTGTCTCCGGTGAAAGGAGGACGCGGCCAACGACCTCTATAAACTTTTTTGTACCATCGACGCTCGTTGAATTTCTTGGCGACTAATTTTTAAAGAGGCCTTGTCGAGGTGACATGGCGTGGGTTACTGATAATGTTGGCTACATTGCGTGGCTGGTGCCAATTATTGGCATTTGTACCATGTTTGGGACCGAAGTACTCGCCTGTTTGTACCATTTTACATGTTCCAAGAACTACCCAACACTGTCGTATGCGGCTACGTTCAAACCAGAGGCTTATGTCTTTACAAGCGGTATGAGCCTCACAGCTCTTTGCATCTTGGTATCGGTCTTGCTCTTCTTCTGGTACCTCCAGATTCATCATAACGAGCATAAGAGCACACCAGACAATACAGTGGCAGCAAAGGTCTATCTTGGCTTTGGCGTCACGTCAGCTTTCTCGCTCTTTGGACTTGCGGTCATGGACATGCGCTATCATCATGTTGCGCATCTATGGTTTACCATTGTTTTCTTTCTCTCGACATGGGTCATGTTACTGACAGCACAGCTTGTCAGGAAGCGCATTTTGCAATTCGAAAATTGTGACAATTTGGCTTTGACACGCCGTCCATTCACCGTCTTACGTCAACAATCCTTCTGGCGTGTTTTGTGTCGTTCAAGAAGACTCGATAACGTTACAGCATACGTTTTGGGTCATTTGTTCGTGTGTACTGGCTTGGCGTCGACGCTATTGTGTACGTTGCTCTTATTTTGTTCTTTTGTCGTCATTTTAATTGCTCTCTTTAGTTGCTATCTTTTTCCTCTGCGCAAATGATATGTGGCCAAACCCACTTGGATTGACAGCGCTTCAAGAAGCCTTTTTTGAAGCGCTCGCGATCGTGTGTCAGCTATTTTTCATGGGTACGTTATCGTGTGAGTTAGCGCAACTTCATCAACGTGAAGAATTTAAAAACAATGCAATAAAGGTGTAAGTAAGAAGTGAATAGACGTTATAATATTATTGGATTTGTTTACCCCTGCTGGTTCAAATATTCAATAAAATGGTCTCCGATTGTAGCGACTACGCAGGGTCTCATGCACGTGATCTTAATAAATTGACGACGGTGACGTCGAGCCTCCGCAATGGACAATGGACGACTGATGCGAAGCTCGTTCTTGACACTATGCGGTGGCACTCGCACGCCGTCAGCGACCCCAACATCGTGTTGGTGAGTCATTAAGGCTGTTACAATAGCATTGGTTGTGTCTTCCAAAGCCTGGAGGAAACTCGTTTCTGCAGTAAGTGGCGCTTTAGTTGCCAGACCGGCCTTGATTGTCTTTCCAAATCGTATTGCCTCCGTTATTGCATCTAAAGGTAGCCCAGTACCATCTTTTTGGTATTCATCTGGAGTTAGTCGAAAAAGAGGACGATCCCACCGATTCTTGGCCATCGGAACCTCAAATCGAGCTGCGAGCTCGTTCAACAGCTTCGATTCTAAGCCATGGGCTATCGCTGCATTGCGTTCGAGAGCTTTTTGTACGGGTGTGTCTATATAGACCTATCACAATGTTCTTGATACACATCATTGCAAGCTTGAGATAATTTAACGTACCACGCAGTACGTTGTGTTCTCTGCTTTGGCAATGCAAAAAAGTTCGTATCTTTCGCCCTTGGTGTAATTCAGTGCATCGAGCACTACGATCGTTTGAGAATTTACTGCTTTCTCGACTGCAGCTTTCAATGCACTTCGAGTATTTTTCTCTGCTCTACTATCTGCATTCATACATTGGTTTAAATAAAGACCAAAAGTCAAGCCATTAAATCCGTCTAGTCGTACCAGCGTATCCCTTCGTCTTGTCCACATTGACGGAAGCCGGCGAAATGCACGTGACTTCTTGGTCCGGCAATAATTGCAATAAATGGTCGATTAATTTTGTAGTTACAATTGTCTTGCCAGCCGATGGGATCCCGCACACGACGACAAGGGGCATGATGCAGTGCACCACGAAAAACGCACCTAGGAAGTCTATCGGATATAGCCATATGTCAAAAGTATCTGGATTAAGTGTACTCGATGTTTTAATTAGAAAGAAATTATATCCAATTCTTCAAGTTATCAGTGTCCAAACATAGTAAATATTTACTATAATTGGGCAATAAAAATACTCTATAAGTCAGCAATACTTTTTCGATAACCAAAACCTTATAATTTTTAATATTTTAGCTTTCTTCCATCATTAGATAATAATTAAGCTTATAAAATGTAGTACAATTAGCTCTTTATAATTATCTTCTATATTAAGTACTGTTATTAAATTTTTGATTAAATATATAATAAGCAAAATGTACATCTATAAAACGCTCAGAGATAATTTAATACATGACTTTATTATTCAAGATTAATAAAAATATATATATCATTGTTTTTATACATGACATATCAATCTAGCCTTCTCCGTGACTTGGCAGCTACGATACATCAAAAATCTGTTTTCAATCTACATCTGGGCATTTTGACAAATAAAAGAAATTTTCCAGTGCCAAATTTTCGTCATTTTCATGGCTGATGTCGCATGACGGACATCGACCCGAAGGTACCGCATTCTGAGAGGTCATACGTCGTCAGAAGGTATGATCAAAAATTTCTAGTTTTCCCCCTCCTACTATTTAAGACCACTTTTTTGGTAAATGACCTTGGGTACTTTTGGATTGTTTTTGAGTTTGTCCATGTACAATAAAGCTCAACAGAAGTAGCAGTAGGTGTGTTTTCTATCTAAATAATCATGACCTTTGATTTCCAAAATACTTAAGATTTACGCTGCGTATAGCTAAAGTGACAGTTACGAGCGAGATGTCGCCACGTTACAAATATATTCCGACAAGAAAAATTAATGTACGGCAATTTAATTACATGCAACTTTAAATCGAGACTGAATATTAAAAAAGTTGCATAAAATGCAACAATATTCATATATGTATGCAATAAGACACTAACATCCTAGGATACAATTTCTAGTGATTTTTATATGGAATTGCTGCCACTTGCCTTGCAGCGTGAGATCTGCTCTTTCACAGCAGCAACCGAGCTCATACCTCAGGAAATTGATGCGTTTCTTGACAACCACCGGGTCAGAAACTTCGCAACGCACTTCACCGAGCCGTCCGCGTCCAATCTCCAGCGTCTGGCGCGTGTGTGTCGCAACTGGCGAGACATCGTCAAGACACTGTGTGCAGAACATGAGGCTTCGCGCGTACTAACAATCCGATTTACAACAGGTCACGAGCTTCAACAGCAAAAGCAAATTATTAAGCGCTTGGCTACTAATGAACAGGGCTTTGCGGTTTTGGATTTGAGAATTATTTTGACAATCGAAAAGAGACGACTATGGTGGGACTTGGACCCCGAGACACAGAATACTAATGAAGAAATTGTTGCAGGTATTAATCATTTTCAAACGATCGACTGGGGCTTAATATTTGCGCTTTGTCCAAATCTACAACGACTGGACTTATCAGGAATGCCACTCCACCACTTGGCACTACGGAACGTGCTCGATAAATCGTCAAAAACTTGCAAACACTTGGAAGCGTTGATTCTACCCAAGCGAGACAAAGAGCTTGAAAATACACGAGCGGACATAAATGGTCGGGTATTTTGTGCTTTGCATATGGCATTACACAGATGGAAAATAGCGTCCGAAGGAAAGGGATTGCGGCAATTGACCGTGCCATCTTGGAGACAATTTGATCTGAATCATAAGTCGAATGAATATCTTACCATGGTAAGGATAACGTGTCCAAATTTAGAGTATCTAGATGGATGGAAACGTTTGTACAGTGAAGGAACGAATTTCGTGACGTCTGAAGAAAGTCTACGTGTGTCTTTAGTTGTGTGGCAGAAATTTTGCGCCTCTTGTCTTGCATTGAGAGAATTTAGCTGGATTATTGTGCCATTCTCAGACGATTTTTTTCTCTCATTTGGCCACGCTGTGAAGCCATTTCTAACNCTCGAGATCCGCAATACGTCGTTCAGCAGCATGCGACTGAACGGACGAAGGTAAGGCAGCCGCGATTAGGTGGGCGAGATCGCCGCTCCTATCGGGCGCCACCGGCACTAATGGATGCGGGTGGGAATCAACGCTTCCTTGTTGGAAGGTTGCTTGCCCACCGCTCCGTGACGCAAGGGTACCAGATCCTCGTCCAATGGAAAGGTTACCCGAAGAGTTTTGACTCTTGGGAACCGATCGATACCCTACGTATTGATGTGCCCGGCTTGGTTGCTGCCTATGAAAAGGAGCACCAGCTGAGGCCACTTCGCTAGTCTCAAATGGACTAGCAGAAGCAGCGTAGTGAGAAGAAACAGGGGGTACAGTACCACCCATGATTTCTTTCACACGCAAACGGGCGAAATTAATTCGCTGCGACCGCTGTTTCATCACATCGGAATGTGGTTGAATGCGGCGCAGAAATTCCGCCTCGTATTGGTCGGGCGTTTCATTTGAACGCAACACGACCGGGAAAATACGCCCAAGCAATTTTCCCTGAGCCCTCCATGATTGAAAGACGCCATAATAGTTGTGTGCGTCTAGAAGAGCGCTCTAGGAGCGACGCTCTTGGCCCGTCTAAACGAGGCCATTTAGATGGAGGGGGCATCTTTGGAATGCCACCCGTCACATAGCCGCGTTCTAAACGACTGGCTTGTGACACCGACTGAGCACGTTCACGTGTCGTCGGCGGAGCTTTAGGCTCCGAATCCTCACTGTCAGAACCATTATGAATTATGGTCTGAGCATAAGGCGTTGTGGTAATACCCAACGGAGAAGCAGCTGCGATTTTATGGGCAGCGCTCTCATTACCTGTTGATGGGACAGCATTCGTAAACGATGCTGTCTCCATGTTGTGAGCCATGAGAGACGTTTGGATGGGCAACAATGCCGCATCATCACTCTTTATGAGCTCGTTGTCCGCATCACTACTATGAGGTGACGGCAACGGTGTCGACTCATTGTAGTCGACAATGAGCGACGGATCAACATCCTCACTGTTAAAGTGGGATGGATCCTTTAGCCCTGTTAACGCGACAGCCGCAGTGGCTGTCTGCGTTCCGACTAAGGCATTTGACGCGGCCGGCGAATTAACGCGGCGCGTGCGCTTAGTGCGAGGTGAGTGGGCGTCTTCGCAGACGACCCACCAACGTGGCCCCTTTTAGGTGGCATCTTGGGCGCCGTGTATAGAAACACGTGCGCGAGAGTGATCGAGTGAACTAGCGGCGCGTAAAGCTGCTCGCAGTTCCTCTCTCTATTCGGTCGAATTTAAAAATGTAAATTCGTTCTTAAAGAGGGGGATGGTGTAACGGGCTAGAGTTGCCCTAATGTTACACAGTCCCCATTAAGTACATTTGTTGTACTTAAGGGGATGGTCAATTACTAATAATAGTAATTAGACCCAACACTCGGGTATGGTGCACATTTGTGACCAACCCTTGTGGATGTGATGCACATGGGTGCATTCACATTAGGAGGGATGACGCCCAGCGTCATCCGTTACGCGAGGTATCTAGAAAGATACGCTCGCAATACATATTAAATGATATATATAAAGATAACTTTTAATTGGTAAAAATAGGTATTTGTATTTAATTCTATTAAATATAAATCAGTCTGAAAACTACTTCCTACTTGGTAAGTGCGCACGAGGAGACGGATTACCGCTCCCGTGACGACACTTAACCAGAGTTCTTAGTGTGTTGGGTGAGGACGCTAACGCGCCCACCACAACTGCCTCACTGCACGCAAGAGAAGCAAGTTTAACCTCTTCCTCGCTGTGCTAGGGTGTGTCTAAGTAGAGCGTGGCCGCATTACGACGTGCCCGCCTACATGAAGGAACTCAATATATTAATACAGTTTTACTTTTTTCCCTATTTTAAAGCCTTAAAATTTACCGTTAGTAGCTAAGACATCTTAGCTTACTTAGAATCTCCCCCTGCACGTTGTGTACGTGAAGTAGTCGAGGCACCCGACCTTCACTGTAATCAGTGTAGGTTGACTAGTGGTACAAAATAACAGAACTGTTGTCTTATCGCTTCAATATTGCCAAATACGGTATTATTGGAACCATTAAGAAAAAAATACTTATGGTTATAATTTACACTTCTTTATTATTTACTTATGAATGATATAACATTTATAAACGGGACACCGTTTCAATTTTCATCCTTATATAATTATATAAAACCAGTATTAGTAATTTTGGCAAATTTTAAAATGTGATAAATGATCTTATAAAGTGTCGTTTACTGGAATTAAATTAGTTCCCAAAAAGGCGGAAATTAAAATAGGTTATTTGGTCCATTACAAGCAAGCCACCAGCTCTAGACGGCTTTATAGCTTTCGTGACTCTTTGATTAGTCATACAGCTTGCTGATGCATCTTAATAATCGAAAATCATGCGGCTTATACTTGTCGACTGTAACGTTGCAGTGCGAAATGTAACGGGCTTATGTTACACACCCGTTAAGTGCACTTAACGGGAAGCCAATTACTTTATATGAAGTAGTATGACCTGCCCCAAGAGTGAGGATCACAAAGTGACCTCCCTTGTTTATGTGATGTACATAGGTACATTCACATTAAAAGGGATGACGTCTAGCGGCATCCGCGAGCAGAGGTATTCGAACCATACGCTCGCCACGTAGGGATGCACATTCACAGAGGTTGCATCTATTGATTGGTTAAAATATTCATTATATTAAGTCTAATAAATATAAATCAGTCTTAAAACTACTTCATTGTTATCAAATGCGCACGTCAACACAGATAACCGCTTCCATGACGACACTTGTTCTAAGGTACAATTTCGTTGTTAAAGGTCGCTATAAGCGCCCACCAAGTACCTCACTGCACGTGAGTAAGGACGACAAAATCGCTTCCTCGCTGTGCTTGAAGGTGTGTGGTTGTAGCTTTAGAATCCTCGCCTCTTCTAAGTAGCACTTGAAAGCCTTCCCACGACCCGCATATTTAAGTGTATCAGTGAGGATGAGCCTCAATATGAATTCGGCTCATTTCGCACACCTCTTCGAACATCATTGGGAGGTAGCTGAGCACTTGGCGCAGGGACTTTGTGGGCAAGCCCTGGCCAGGCTCTTGGGCTGTCCTCATGAGCAAAATAATGCTCATTTGGAACGGTTTGAGGCGTTTGTTCTCGGACAGCGAAAGGCCGCGTCCGAGACACGAAGCCATCCCGCGGCGGAGCCTGTCCTTAAGGCTCAGGATGAGCTAAGGCGTGAGCAGGCTCGGAACAAGGCCCTCAACAAGACTGTTGAGACGCTCTCCGCCCGGTCGTAACAGCCGAGGCTTATTCGGATGGACTCGCCCATATTCGATAGAACTGCAGCACACACCATTATACCCCGGAAGAGCCGTGAGGCAATGCGTTAGGCGCAGCTCATAGAGGACGACACCCCGATGGTGTCGTACGCCATGTCGCCTATGCGCGGTAAGGCCTCAGAGTGGGCTTACTCGGCACTTGTGGCAACAGGTAGGCGTTCCTACATGTGCGATCTGTAATACAAAGATTTGCGCCACGTATCAGACGCCGAACAACGAAGTGTTGCTTCGGGCCCGCTTCTTTGGATCGCGACAGGTGAAGCGATCACCACTGAATATATGCAGGAGATGCACTCGTTGTCGGCGTCCATTATTGTGGGTCCGATACCACATTAAGGTGCCCACGTTTATGAACGGACTACGGCATGGCCCATCGCGACAGGCCAATTTCAAAAAGGTGCCGTCGACGATGGAAGAGGCAATCCGAATTGCCTTAGTTGAGGAGTACAACGTGACAAGCTCGTTGGCCTCCGAATAGAAGGAGAGATCAATCAGGAAGAACATTTTCGCCTTCTGTTGGACCACTTCGGTGGACAAAAAGTCTTTCTTGCGTCGCACCTGAAGTCTAAGCTAAGTCGGTTCCACTACAGCGATGGCCTGTTATGGCATCAGCTGTCTCCTTGTGATCTCTTGAGAGTACATGTCCCTCATGACACAGATATTAAGCTGAAGGTGCTTCACGAGCTCTATATTGCTCATCGAGTAGGTATCTGGGCCTCAAAAAACATTCTTACGATTGTCAGAGGAATTTTGGTGGCCACACCTATATTGATGGGTGGCCAACTATATTCGCTCCTGCGAACAGTGTCAGCCTATAAAGCCTCCACCGTCCAGCAGTGCGCCATTGAAGCCGCTACCGATTCCAACAAATTGTTGGAAGTCGGTCAGTTTGGAATTGATGCTTGGCATGCCACCTGACCACAAGGGTCGGACGGAGCTCGTCGTCTTCGTAGTTAGAGTGAGCTAAATGGTGCATTTGGCACCATGTAGAAGCCCGATCTCAGGAATGGAGGCAGCCTCTTGTTCCTGGATCACGTGTATCAACTACACGGGACACCCGAGTCCATTGTATCCGATCGGAATCCACGTTTTACGTCGAGTTTTTGGCGTCATGTGTTTGACCTGCTGGGGAGCAAGCTTCACATGTCGACAGCCGATCATCCCCATACCGATGGCCAAACGGAACGAGCCAATCGGGTCGTGGCGGATGTATTGCGCATGGTAGCGACTCCTTAATAATGAAGCAAAAGTTGCCCTTCGCGGAAATCGCAACTAATAAAATTGTCCACGCCATTACGGGTGAGACACCGTTTAATATAAACGGACTGCGCCATCCTCGGACGTCAGTCTCGTTTTTGCGCAGCCCGAGTCCTCGTGGGAGATGGCCCCTCCCTACCCACGATGGGAAAGAGGGGCATTGTTTCACCGAAATGACAATGACCCATGAGGGTATCATGTCTACGGCAGAAACTTGCCCTAGTGCCAGCTTGGCAGTGGTCACGACATCGAAGAGTGTCACTGTAAAGTCACGGCAAGGAATGCATGTGCTCCTAAACAATAACGACGTTTCGCTATTGGCAAACTACGTCTCCATGACCGACCTCTCTGCGATGTCATAGGCGAGTTTGATGCTAAAAGCGTGAGCGAGGCTCAACGCTTTGTGGATGAGCGATTAGCCATCACACGAAAAGTCCGTGTCGCGAAAGCAAGCGCACAGGACAAGCAAAAAGAATATGCGGACCGAAATGGTCGCAAAAATAATCAACGCTTTAAAGTGGGTGAAAAAATGCAATTCAGTACTGCTACCCTACCTAAAAATGCAGTTTCTGTACTACCTGGATGTACACAAAACTACTGCCACGTTTCATCGGGCCATTTTACGGTGGTCGAGGAGGTTTAAGACCTAAATAATATGCTCGCCCTCCCGCCGGATATCCTGTATTTTACGTGGGTCGACTGAAAAGGTATGTTGATCGAGAAGGGATCACATTTTCCCATCCATCTAAGGAGACTGATGGTGACGCCGACCGTGAGTCGAGCGTCGTTAAGCAGCGCTCTTCGCCTCAACGGTAGCAGATTAGGCTGCCGCGAGTAGGTGGGCAAAATCGCCACTCCTATCGGACGCCGCCTGAATTAGTGGATGCTGCTGGGAACAAACGCTTCCTTGATGACAGGTTGCTTCCCCACCGCTCCGTGAAGCATAAACTTCAGATCCTCCAGTTTAGAGGTTGCCCGAAGCGTTTTAATTTTTGGAAACTAGTCGACGCCCTGCGCGTTGACGTGCCGGATCTGGTGTCTGCCTATGAAAAGGAGCATGAGTTGGAGCCGCTCCGCTAGATCCGACACATAGGTTAAATTCAATATTCCCTCCTTAACCACAACCATTGGTGGAATACCACGGTGACCAACGTTTCTTTGTGAAACGTATTCCAAACTACCGTGATGTGAAGGGGCAGCGAACGAGTTATCTTGGTCACTGGCGCGGTTATCCACCTTCGCATGACAGCTGGGAGCCTCGTTCCTAGCTGGTTGTTGACAATGAGGGCCTCGTCCGTCAGTATGTCGAGACCCATTCATGGATCAGAATGTCCATCAGAAAACTGCGCGCCCCTGGCGCTTGTAAATCGATTGAAAACGTCAATCTCATCGCGCTTCTCGATAGAGATGCGAGCCTTTCCCCAGGGGGAACTAAAAGGAAATAGACATCCCCTTTCACTCGTTTCGTGTTGTCGACACAACACGGACAGGGATCACCCCACGTGAGGAACAGAAATCCTGCCTCACAAGTCAACTGATGCATTTAAATCCTTGCACCGATTCGAGTTCGTTTTTCAAACTTAATGCGAATCGCGTTATGGCTTTGAAGCCAGGCTTCGCGTCCAATTTCTTTGATATTGCGAACAAACGCGTTCCAGGCTTGCAGCAACGAGATTTTGTCTCGCTTGTTGTTGCCACTATACGATCGATGCTTGAGAAAAGCATCCAGATAATAGGCATCCTCAGCGCGAAATACCTTTGCGCTGAAATCAAGGCCGCAATTAGTAAAATATATTTTTATTGTGAGGAGTAGTCTCTCCAGACAAGCTACTGACTAGCCTTTCGGGCAAAAGCCAAGGCTTTTTCGCAGGGGCAAGACGAGACATTTTATTGTCTGCACTCCCCTGTATGGTACTTACTAAAGCGGGGGTGCCACAAAAACTTTTATTACGATGGCTTTCGCCATCATCATCACCACCCACAGAAATAAGTGCGGGTGACGGCATGGGAGACGGTGCTGGCGATGAGAAATCATCTTCATCGTCGGAACCAAACATGCTATAGCGAACGCTATTAACAGTCTATCCGATTGAGCCCTCTCATTCGAAGGCTCATAGTCAGCCGCCTGACGATGATCGGCAACTGTTCTGTTCTCCCCGAATCGCCCATTTCGTCCGACTTGCATTCATAGTCGACCTCCAAGAGGGGTCGCATTCACGTGGTGTATCACCACGTGCACCCGCAGCATCTAGTGTTGCGGGAGAAGATGATACTATGGCAGACGTTCCATCTGCCGCAAGAGACAATAATGCGTCGCCAGCGGCTGCATGCACCGCAGCCGAAGGCTCCGCACTATTCGCTGACCGCATGGACTCGTTAATCATGCGATAAAATTGAAAATTCTGGTTCTGACCAATCTACATCGTTTTTAATTAAGTGGTCTTATAATGATCACTCTTTTTAATGCAGTCAGAGTGATTGTCGTTTAAAATACGGTGATGTAACGGGGTGTATCCGTTTCATGAAATTAACACTTAAAAATTTTAAATTTATATATATTCCAAAAGGCTGATGATATGTAGAGAATATTACTTTACATAGTAATATTCGAAAATTTAATCCATTGGTAGATATAGGCATTATATCTACATTTTCCGCTGTGGCGGAGCTACCTCGCTCATTAAGTCAGAGGAAGACTCATCAACTTAAAGAGTCACTTAGTTCAATAGAAATAATAGGTTAAAAACTCAATGAGTCTACAAGCTATTAAAGCTTGGCGAACACTAGTTCAAGGAACTTAGATGTTCGTAGAACTAAGTGACAACTAGTGCCCAAGAGTATACCTTAGAAAGAGATCTATCTCTTACAGATCAATGCGCAAGCCTCAGGGAGGCACCTAACGCTTTAAGATTAAAAAGGGGAACTGAACTTTATTTACTAATTTAAATCTAAGCCCTATCCGAGCTAATTAAAAATAGATATTCAGCGCCAGATTTATATCTGGCGGCTGTCACATATGTTACCCATCATTAAAGGAATTTTAGTCATCACCTTTTTAAATTATAACAAGGGTTTTTACCCATAATGTAAATGATTCACGACAACGGTTCTTTAACCGAATTGTGCCCCATTACATTCGCGGTCCAGTCAGCACTGGACGCGCGCAAAGAGAGACACAGATAATACTTTATTATATGTTTTGTACTAGTTTATAACTAAGTTAGTATCAAATGGATAGAAGCAGAAGAACATAATTATATTAAAAACAGTGTCGTTTTAACCCTTTTTAAAGCAAGTTTTTGAAAAGTGTCCTCCTCTACAAGTACTAGTGTACGTGAAGTGACGTGTGCCACCCATTGCACTGAAGCAGTGCAAAGTGGACTTGTACTGAAGCAGTACAAGTCGTCAGTGCTGTAGGCGGGCACGTCTTAATGCGGCCACGCTCTACTTGGACACACACCCTAGCACAGCGAGAAAGCGGTTAAACCGGCTTCTCTTGCGTGAAGTGAGGTAGCGCCCTAGCGACCTCACCCAACGCACTAAGAACTTTAGTAAAGTGTCGTCACGGGAGCAGTAATCCGGCTCCTCGTGCGCACTTACTAAGTAGAAAGTAGTTTTCAGACTGATTTATATTTAGTCGTTTTAAATTTAAATACGTATTTTATCAATCAAAAATGTCATCTCTATAAATAACAATAATATGTATTGCGATAGTATATCTTTCTAGATATCTCGCGTAACGGATGACGCTAGCCGTCGTCCCTCCTAATGTGAATGCACCTATGTGCATCGCATACACAAGGGTTCGTCACAATGTGAACCAAATTACTTTATTAAGTAGCCCGTTACACCATCTTCCACTTGAAGAACGAATTTACATTTAATATTCGTCAAAGAGGAACGAGTAACTACGAGACGCTTTACGCGCCGCTAGTTCACTCAATCACTCTAGCGACCTGTGTATTCATACACGGCGCCAAAGATGCCACCTAAAATGGGCCACGGTGGTGGGTCGTCTATGAAGACGCCCACTCAACCTCACACTAAGCGCAAACGCCGCGTCAACTCGCCGGCCGCGTCCAATGCCTTAGTCGAAATGCCGATAGCCACTGCTGCTGTCGTGTCAATGGGGCTAAAGGATCCATCCCAATTTAACAGTGAGAATGCTGATCCGTCGCTCATTGTCGACTACATTGAGTCGACTAAAATGTGTCGACATCGTTGCCGTCACCTCATAATAGTGATGCGGACAACGAGCTCATTAGGAAGCATGATGGCGCATTATTGCCCATCCAAACTTCTCTCATGGCTCACAACATGGAGACAGCAACATTTACGAATGTTTTCTCGTCGTTAGCGCAGCGACTGTTAATGAGAGCGCTGCCCATGAAGGCGCAGCCGCTTCTCGGTTGGGTATAACCACAACGCCTAATGCTCAGACCATTATCCATAATGATTCTGACATAGAGGATTCGGAGCCTAAATTTCCGCCGACGACACGTGAACGTGCTCAGTCGGTGTCACAAGCCAGTCGTTTTGAGCATGGCTATGTTACTTGTGCATATCACTGATGCCCCCTCCATGGCCTCATTTAAACGGGCCAAGAGCGTCGCTCCTAGAACGCACTCTTCTAGACGCACATAAATGTTATGGCGTCTTTAAGTCAAAGAGAGCTTAGGGAAAACGCTTGGGCGTATTTTCACGATCCCGGTCGTGTTGCGTTCGAATGAAACGCCTGACCAATACGAGGCGGAATTCCTGCGCCGCATTCATTCGCATTCCGATGCGATAAAACAGCGGTTGCAGCGAATTAATTTCGCCCGCTTGCGTGTGAAAGAAATCATGGGCGGTACTGAACCCCCTGTTTCTTCTCACTACGCTACTTCTACTAGTCCATTTGAGACTAGCGAAGAGGCCTCAGCTGGTGCTCCTTTTCATAGGCAGCCACCAAGCCGGGCACATCAATACGTAGGGTATCAATCGGTTCCCAAGAGTCAAAAAGCTTCGGGTTACCTTTCCATTGGACGAGGATCTGATACCTTTGCCTCACGGAGCGGTGGGCAAGCAACCTTCCAACAAGGAAGTGTTGATTCCCACCCGCATTTATCAGTGCAGGCGGCGCCCGATAGGGGTGGCGATCTCGCCCACCTACTCGCGGCTGCCTTGCCTTCGTCCGTTTAGTCACAGGCGTTAAACGCTGCTGAACGACGTATTGCGGATCTCGAGGGTCAAGTCTCGCGACTGACCTCAGATCTTGTTGATGTCCGAGCGAAGGCTCGTCAGGGTTTTGAACGCCTAAAGACTCGCTTGGACCTCTTTGAGAGGTAATGCTGAGAAAATCCGCATTACTCGCGTAATGTCCCTCGCTTTCCAAGTCCTGTTCGTGGAGGGAGGCGTTGGTCCGATAGCTTTTCGCCTTCACCGTCCCCCTCACCCGAACGACGCTCGACCCACAGTCGGCGTCACCATCGGTCTCCTTAGACGGATGGGGATATGTGATCTCATTTGGGTCTACATACCGTTTCAGACGACCCACGTAAAATACGGGGTGCGTCTTTACATACAGGGGAAGAGTGAGCCTATAATTAAGGTCTCTTACCTCTTCTACCACCGTAAAGGTGTTCAATAAAATGCTGTAACAACTTCGTAGTACCTCCAGGTAGTTCGAAAATTACATTTTTAGGTAGTGCAGCAGTACTTAATAGTACCTTTTCACCTAGTCTAAAGCGTTCATTATTTTTGCGACCATTCCGGTTCGCATATTCTTTTTGCTTGTCCTGTGCGCTTGCCATCGCGTCACGGACTTTTCTTGTGATGGCCAATCGCTCATCCACAAAGCGTTGAGCTTCGCTCACGCTTTTAGCATCAAACTCGCCTATGATACCGCCGAGAGGTTCATAAGGCGTAGTTTTTATTGACCACTGCTAAACTGGCAGGGTCACTAGGGCAAGATTCAGTCGTTGATATGATACCCTCATGGGTCATCGTCATATTGACGAAACTATGTCCCTCTTTCGCACCGAGCATAGTGAGGGGCCCTCACCCACTAAGACTCGGGTGGCGCACAAACGAGACTGGCGTCCGAGGATGGCGCAGTCCGTTAATATAAAACGGTGTCTGACCCGTACTGGCGTGGACACTGTTATTTATAGCGAACTCCACAAAGGGCAATTGCTTGCTCCACGCTTTGGGAGTTGCTATAGTGCGTAAGACATCCGTTACGACTCGATTGGCACTTTCTGTTTGGCCATCGGTCTGAAAATGATCTGCGGTCGACATTTGGAGCTTGATACCTAGCAGCTCGAATACATGTCGCCAAAATCCAGACGTAAAACGTGGATCCCGATCCGATACTATGGACTCTAGCATCCCATGTAGTCGGTATACATGATCCAGAAACAAGAGAGCTGCCTCCTTGCCTGTGGTCAATTTTTCATATGGTGCTAAATGCCTGTGGTCGATTTTTCATATGGTGCTAAATACCATTTTGCTCAGTCTGTCTACAAAGACGACTAGCCTTGTCCGACCCTAATGATCAAGCGGCATGCCAAACATGAAGTTCAGACTTACTGACTTCCAACAATCCGTTGGAATTGGTAGCGGCTTCAGTGG
>NC_090613.1:6194166-6214693 GCF_004359215.1 Bremia lactucae
GTTGAGATGATACCCTCGCGTGTCATCGTCATATTGCTGAAACTATGTCCCTCTTTCGCACCGAGCATAGTGAGAGGCCCTCCCCCACTTAGACTTGGGCTGCGCACAAACGAGACTGGCGTCTGAGGATGGCGCAGTCCGTTAATTAAAATCGGTGTCTCGCCCATCCTGGCGTGAAGACTGTTATTTATAGCGATCTCCACGAAGGGCATGCTTGCTCCATTCTTTGGAAGTCGCTACCGTACGCAATACCCGCCACGACTCAATTGACACGATAGTTGGCCACCTATCGATGTAGGTGTGGCCACCAAAATTCCTCTGACACTCGTAAGAAAGCTTAATCACGGCCCAGATGCCCACTTGATGACGCATCATGGAGCTCGTGAAGAATCATCAGCTTGAGATCTGTACAAAGATTCTCAAGGGATCAAAAGGTGACAGCTGATGCCATAATAGGCCATCGCTGTAGCTAAAGCGATTAAGCTTAACCATTGGGTGCGGCAGAGACTTCCTTTAGTCCACCAAAGTGATCCAACAGCAGGCGACAATGTTTGTCGTAACGGTAGCTCTCCTTTATTTCGGAGGCCAATGCGTTCGTCACATGGTATGCCTTTATGGCTGCCAACGTTGACGACTCAATTTGTGCTTTAGCACGAGACGCATTCTCGTGGTATCTTACCTCGAAGCCTGGTCTGCGCGATAAAGCGTGAGCCAAGACATTCGTCTTACCCGGGTTATACTCAACTTTGAAATTAAATTCAGGGAAGAATGTGAGCCATTTTGCCATTCTAGGCATGGGTGCGGTGACTTTATTGCGGTCCGCAGTGATGTGCGATCCGTTTAAACCACAAATGGTTCGGTGCTTAACCGGTGCACTTAAAAATGGACAAGAGCATACTTTATTGAACGTAGCTCTTGTCATGCACAGGGGAATTTAGTTCCGCGGCTTTCAAAAGCCGGGACCGATAAGAGATGACACGATCAACGCCGTCATCATCCTCCTGCATGAGCGCTGCCGATTGCAAAATTACTTGCATCGCAGACGATACTAAATGCCTATCCGCGTCTCGAAATGCCAAGACCGGTGCCTCTACAAGAGATTGCTTTCCTCCTTTAAATTCATCTACTTGTTCCTTTAACCAACCCGTTCTGCACCCTTTTACAGGAGGTCAGATAATGGTTTAGTTTGCTCAGCACAAATCTCGCTATACTTATGCAAGAAATTAGCGAGCCCTAGGAATCAACGCAAATCCCTCACTTGTCGTGGGACTGGCCATTTCTTTACTGGTTTTACCTTAGCTGGGTCTGTTCGTACACCATGTACCTACGATGCAGCCCAGCACAAGTATCTCAAGGACTTCTTTGACGCGCTTTTGCAAGTTGACGTACAATTGGGCGTTCTCCAGAGTTTGCAACACCGCGTCTAAATGACGATTGTGCGACTATATGGCGCTCAGTCCGTACTCGGCCCTCCTATGCACGAATACATCGTCAGAGTAATGAGGCGCGTAGGCACGTGCTGACGCGTCACGTGAGCCACCACTCGGTTGAATGTTGCTGGTGCGCTTTTCAAACCTTGGGGCATCACAAGTCACTCCCAAAGTATACAGCTTGAAGTGCTAACTGCCATTTTGGCTATATTGGACTCTCTCATGAGCGCCTGATAGTGACCATCTTTTAAATCCAACGTGGAGAAGATAGTTGATTCGCATGGAGTGCACCACGAAAAACGCACCTAGAAAACCTATCGGATATAGCCATTCAAAAAAAAAACATCTTTCCGTGGGATTGGCGTTTGCGCCGGTATGATAGCCGTGTTCAGCTTATTAAAAGCATGAACTACGCGTCATCCATCCGTGGCTTTACGCACACAAAAGGTCGGGCTGCGGTAAGGAGACTTGCGCTCACGGACATATCCCGCCTTGGCTCGCTTGTCGTAAATCTCATCGATATAATCGACTTGTTTTTTGGCAATGGCCATTGCCTGGTCACACAATACTTAATGCCAGGTTCGAGGTCAAATTCGTGGCTGATGCCCCTATCTGCTGGTAGGGGGCTTGGCACTTCTTCTGGGAACACCTCGCGATGTTGCCACAGAACCTCAAAGAACGGACTGGCTCTCAAGGCATTCCAGCCTTGAGCAGCAAATCGTTTCTTTTTGTCAGATTCTAGGACGCTCTTGTCCATTGTGGACGACAAGCAACAGTCCACGAAGTCCTCTTTCTGGAACTGGTGTGACTATTTCGTGGATCTCTCCCTCCTTTACTTCGATAAGAAATAGATCTCACGACATCTTTGAAAGAATTACTATCTCCTCGGCAGATTTAAAGACTTTTTGTAGGACCTAATCTGTGAATGCATCCGCAATATCGTCGTTGACGGCCTCGAATGCCTCGTATGAAGACCCGTCGTCTTTAATAGGATCTGGTCCAAAGGTCACTCGTTTAAAAGTGCCTTTGAACGTCCTAATTTGTCGGGTACTCGGTCTTCGAGTCAGTACAACCTTCGACTGAGAAGCGGGTGCCGTCGCTCTCCTAGCTAACGCACCCCTTCCAACCGCACTAGGCTCTAGGCACTGTGCCGGCTCATGCGACGCTTGACTTCCTGTCAGTTCGCTGTCTACTGCCACAGGATTTCGCTTCTGTGGAGGACATTCGGACGCATGAACACTTGTCATCTTCCTTTGCACTACCTCAGTCTCCACGAGCTGGGTTTGTATTTGTGTCACCTGACATCCAGTCGGTGCACTTCCAACTTCACCAAACTTAGGGCTCTGGGTAGAATTTTGCGACGTTTGACATCCCGTCAACGCGCTCTCAACTGTGTTCGACATGACATCAGTTGCATAGGCCTCTCGCAGGAGCACATCCTTTCCGGTGTCCTGCGTAGAGTTTGCAACTGTGCGTGTACGCCAGTCTATCCATGGTAGGTGTTTTGCCAACCATGGCATGCCTAGGATGAGGTCATACGGACTCTCCATACCTAGCACTGTAAACTTCTCTCTACAGGAGAAGTCACTAACACTGAAGGCGAGTGCAACTTGAATTCCCTCAGGTCTTACGAGCGCGCCGCTCTCTATTTTAAAGCCGCGAGTTTTACAAAATTCTGTGATGCACCCGAATCTACGACGAGGGTCATTGCCTTGTCATAGCTTCGCACTTGAGCGCTATAGACCAGCAGGGTTGAGGTCCAAAATTTCGGTACCTCAAGGACTATGCTACCCATTGGTTCGACCAGTCTGAACTTTGGGGTAGCTTCAGAGCCCGCGCCTACCGCGCTCCTGCAGTTCCCGATTCCTCAGTGGTCGATTCAGAAATCATGATGAGTCTTGCACGCTGGTTCTTGCCATCGCCTTTTGGTAAGGGAGTCCTCTTGCTGGGCGTCTTTGCCCGGGCAGGGACCCTGGCATAGCAGCGAGCAATCATACGGCCGCGCTTGCCAAATTTAAAGCAGACAACGTCTGCATTGCCCAACTTAATAGAAGTTGTGTTGTATCTATCCTCTCGGATGACGGCTTACACCAAGCTGTTGTCGAGGCACTGTTGCAAGTCTGCTTCTCAACTAAGGCAATTTCGATTGCCTCTTCCATCGTTGACGGCTCCTTTGTGATAAGGGCCTGTCACGATGGGCCATGCCGTAATCCGTTCATAAACGTGGGTACCTTATTGTGCTCCGGAATCGGACCTACGGTAATGGACGCCGACAGCGAGTGCATCTTTTGCACATACTGTTGCAGATATCGCTTCGCCTGTCACGCCTCAAAGCAGCGCGCTTGAAGCAACATCTCGTTGTTCGGCGGGCTGATTCATGGCGCGAATCTTTGTCATAATGATCGCTCATGAAGGGAACGCTTTAGCGTCCGCCACAAAAGCCGAGTATACCCGCTCTGAGGCCTTACTGCGCAAATACGGCATTGCACCGACACCGTTCGGCGGTCGTCCTCAATGAGCTACGTGACACCGCATTACTTCACGGCTAAAAGCCAGTGAACAATCGTGTACGCTGCAGTTCTATCGAACTTACAAACTATTCGAAATGCAAAACTGGATGAGTTCAACTGACTGAACCATAATCAATCCACCACCCAACAGAATTTTACACAAAAAACGGGTGCTGAACTCGGAAAAGTGATTCCTGTCTAAGAAACGGAAATGTTACAGTAATTAAAAATCTGTGCAAAAGTTTTTTACAATTGCTCAAATTGTGGATATTCAATTTTTAGGAAGGTTACGTGATAGGGTACAGTTTTATTCATTTAAGTATCCAGAGTGTATACTTGAGACAGCCATGGTTTTGCGTTTGCCATCCGTTTGGCATAATCTCGCAGACTGGACGACAACAAAAGAGCCCGTAATTTTGAATTCGGAAGTTGAAATTTTATTTTGGTCAAGCGACGACGAAACACCTCCGATTCTGGTGTTGAGTCTATTTTGCTTGTCTCCGGTGAATAGGAGGACGCGGCCAACGACCTCTATAAACTTTTTTGTACCATCGACGCTTGTTGAATTTCTTGGCGACTAATTTTTAAAGAGGCCTTGTCGAGGTGACATGGCGTGGGTTACTGATAATGTTGGCTACATTGCGTGGCTGGTGCCAATTATTGGCATTTGTACCATGTTTGGGACCGAAGTACTCGCCTGTTTGTACCATTTTACATGTTCCAAGAACTACCCAACACTGTCGTATGCGGCTACGTTCAAACCAGAGGCTTATGTCTTTACAAGCGGTATGAGCCTCACAGCTCTTTGCATCTTGGTATCGGTCTTGCTCTTCTTCTGGTACCTCCAGATTCATCATAACGAGCATAAGAGCACACCAGACAATACAGTGGCAGCAAAGGTCTATCTTGGCTTTGGCGTCACGTCAGCTTTCTCGCTCTTTGGACTTGCGGTCATGGACATGCGCTATCATCATGTTGCGCATCTATGGTTTACCATTGTTTTCTTTCTCTCGACATGGGTCATGTTACTGACAGCACAGCTTGTCAGGAAGCGCATTTTGCAATTCGAAAATTGTGACAATTTGGCTTTGACACGCCGTCCATTCACCGTCTTACGTCAACAATCCTTCTGGCGTGTTTTGTGTCGTTCAAGAAGACTCGATAACGTTACAGCATACGTTTTGGGTCATTTGTTCGTGTGTACTGGCTTGGCGTCGACGCTATTGTGTACGTTGCTCTTATTTTGTTCTTTTGTCGTCATTTTAATTGCTCTCTTTAGTTGCTATCTTTTTCCTCTGCGCAAATGATATGTGGCCAAACCCACTTGGATTGACAGCGCTTCAAGAAGCCTTTTTTGAAGCGCTCGCGATCGTGTGTCAGCTATTTTTCATGGGTACGTTATCGTGTGAGTTAGCGCAACTTCATCAACGTGAAGAATTTAAAAACAATGCAATAAAGGTGTAAGTAAGAAGTGAATAGACGTTATAATATTATTGGATTTGTTTACCCCTGCTGGTTCAAATATTCAATAAAATGGTCTCCGATTGTAGCGACTACGCAGGGTCTCATGCACGTGATCTTAATAAATTGACGACGGTGACGTCGAGCCTCCGCAATGGACAATGGACGACTGATGCGAAGCTCGTTCTTGACACTATGCGGTGGCACTCGCACGCCGTCAGCGACCCCAACATCGTGTTGGTGAGTCATTAAGGCTGTTACAATAGCATTGGTTGTGTCTTCCAAAGCCTGGAGGAAACTCGTTTCTGCAGTAAGTGGCGCTTTAGTTGCCAGACCGGCCTTGATTGTCTTTCCAAATCGTATTGCCTCCGTTATTGCATCTAAAGGTAGCCCAGTACCATCTTTTTGGTATTCATCTGGAGTTAGTCGAAAAAGAGGACGATCCCACCGATTCTTGGCCATCGGAACCTCAAATCGAGCTGCGAGCTCGTTCAACAGCTTCGATTCTAAGCCATGGGCTATCGCTGCATTGCGTTCGAGAGCTTTTTGTACGGGTGTGTCTATATAGACCTATCACAATGTTCTTGATACACATCATTGCAAGCTTGAGATAATTTAACGTACCACGCAGTACGTTGTGTTCTCTGCTTTGGCAATGCAAAAAAGTTCGTATCTTTCGCCCTTGGTGTAATTCAGTGCATCGAGCACTACGATCGTTTGAGAATTTACTGCTTTCTCGACTGCAGCTTTCAATGCACTTCGAGTATTTTTCTCTGCTCTACTATCTGCATTCATACATTGGTTTAAATAAAGACCAAAAGTCAAGCCATTAAATCCGTCTAGTCGTACCAGCGTATCCCTTCGTCTTGTCCACATTGACGGAAGCCGGCGAAATGCACGTGACTTCTTGGTCCGGCAATAATTGCAATAAATGGTCGATTAATTTTGTAGTTACAATTGTCTTGCCAGCCGATGGGATCCCGCACACGACGACAAGGGGCATGATGCAGTGCACCACGAAAAACGCACCTAGGAAGTCTATCGGATATAGCCATATGTCAAAAGTATCTGGATTAAGTGTACTCGATGTTTTAATTAGAAAGAAATTATATCCAATTCTTCAAGTTATCAGTGTCCAAACATAGTAAATATTTACTATAATTGGGCAATAAAAATACTCTATAAGTCAGCAATACTTTTTCGATAACCAAAACCTTATAATTTTTAATATTTTAGCTTTCTTCCATCATTAGATAATAATTAAGCTTATAAAATGTAGTACAATTAGCTCTTTATAATTATCTTCTATATTAAGTACTGTTATTAAATTTTTGATTAAATATATAATAAGCAAAATGTACATCTATAAAACGCTCAGAGATAATTTAATACATGACTTTATTATTCAAGATTAATAAAAATATATATATCATTGTTTTTATACATGACATATCAATCTAGCCTTCTCCGTGACTTGGCAGCTACGATACATCAAAAATCTGTTTTCAATCTACATCTGGGCATTTTGACAAATAAAAGAAATTTTCCAGTGCCAAATTTTCGTCATTTTCATGGCTGATGTCGCATGACGGACATCGACCCGAAGGTACCGCATTCTGAGAGGTCATACGTCGTCAGAAGGTATGATCAAAAATTTCTAGTTTTCCCCCTCCTACTATTTAAGACCACTTTTTTGGTAAATGACCTTGGGTACTTTTGGATTGTTTTTGAGTTTGTCCATGTACAATAAAGCTCAACAGAAGTAGCAGTAGGTGTGTTTTCTATCTAAATAATCATGACCTTTGATTTCCAAAATACTTAAGATTTACGCTGCGTATAGCTAAAGTGACAGTTACGAGCGAGATGTCGCCACGTTACAAATATATTCCGACAAGAAAAATTAATGTACGGCAATTTAATTACATGCAACTTTAAATCGAGACTGAATATTAAAAAAGTTGCATAAAATGCAACAATATTCATATATGTATGCAATAAGACACTAACATCCTAGGATACAATTTCTAGTGATTTTTATATGGAATTGCTGCCACTTGCCTTGCAGCGTGAGATCTGCTCTTTCACAGCAGCAACCGAGCTCATACCTCAGGAAATTGATGCGTTTCTTGACAACCACCGGGTCAGAAACTTCGCAACGCACTTCACCGAGCCGTCCGCGTCCAATCTCCAGCGTCTGGCGCGTGTGTGTCGCAACTGGCGAGACATCGTCAAGACACTGTGTGCAGAACATGAGGCTTCGCGCGTACTAACAATCCGATTTACAACAGGTCACGAGCTTCAACAGCAAAAGCAAATTATTAAGCGCTTGGCTACTAATGAACAGGGCTTTGCGGTTTTGGATTTGAGAATTATTTTGACAATCGAAAAGAGACGACTATGGTGGGACTTGGACCCCGAGACACAGAATACTAATGAAGAAATTGTTGCAGGTATTAATCATTTTCAAACGATCGACTGGGGCTTAATATTTGCGCTTTGTCCAAATCTACAACGACTGGACTTATCAGGAATGCCACTCCACCACTTGGCACTACGGAACGTGCTCGATAAATCGTCAAAAACTTGCAAACACTTGGAAGCGTTGATTCTACCCAAGCGAGACAAAGAGCTTGAAAATACACGAGCGGACATAAATGGTCGGGTATTTTGTGCTTTGCATATGGCATTACACAGATGGAAAATAGCGTCCGAAGGAAAGGGATTGCGGCAATTGACCGTGCCATCTTGGAGACAATTTGATCTGAATCATAAGTCGAATGAATATCTTACCATGGTAAGGATAACGTGTCCAAATTTAGAGTATCTAGATGGATGGAAACGTTTGTACAGTGAAGGAACGAATTTCGTGACGTCTGAAGAAAGTCTACGTGTGTCTTTAGTTGTGTGGCAGAAATTTTGCGCCTCTTGTCTTGCATTGAGAGAATTTAGCTGGATTATTGTGCCATTCTCAGACGATTTTTTTCTCTCATTTGGCCACGCTGTGAAGCCATTTCTAACACGATTGCAGTTGGCGTACAACACACGGTCGCCGTTTCATATCCGACGAAACGAATACTCAACAGGGGCGTTGAATATAGTCCTAGCAGGCTGCCCCGCGTTAAAACACTTGGATATTGTACTTCATCGTCTCCAACCGTGTGATACGCTTCTTTACCCACAAATTGATGAAATGATCGACCCGACTGTATTTAATGACGACTTTTGTGTGGCATTGACGGACCATTGCCCTCAACTTCGGTCTTTGCATATACGAATGCTAGGACCTTTGTCAAACAATCGGAATGCACGTGTTCTATCTGGTAAGTCCATTACCGATCGTGGTCTTGCAGCACTGCAACGTGCCTCGCGTCTTTCTTGCATTGATATTGAAGAGGTCAGATGTTCTTCAAATTTAATTTTAACGTTTTTGAAATCCGATACCGACCGTGTCCAAGCCGCTGTTCCGCGCAGAATTACCTTTCGAGAACTCGGTGTTTGCTTCGGTGAGGTGGTGCAGAATGTATTAGAAGAACTTGGGAGCAAAGCAGCCCCAATTTCGACTAAAAGGCTAGTAAAAATGCCTTTGGTTCTTTCGCTGTCAAGTCGACGGGGGTACGTATTTGGGCGCAACTGGCTTGTCACAATGCAACAAGCTTTCCAGCAAACCTTTCCGAATGGAGACTTGCGCTTTGCTGCATTTTGCACGAGTGAGAAAGACACGTTTCGAACTAGTAGTTGCTCCAGTTTGGAACTTGAAAAGATGGTTAAAACCCTCACCCGAGCGTGGGTCCGAGGCGACGTCTTGCGTGTCAAGCGTCTTATCCTTTACACCAATTTGTCTGCTCTTGATAAGCAGGAACGACACGTTCTGGAACGCAAAATAAAATTTAGCAGTTCGTGGATCGTCTTGACCGAGTAGCATGCGTCGACTATTAGGTGCTGTGAGGTAATTCTCAACAGATACTGTCTTAATGTTTAATTAAAGTAAAATTTGTGCTGATTAAGTTGTTCCTGTCGTTTCTTACGCCGTTTGGTACGTGCTATATTTTTCTTGTGCAAGGCCACGATCTTGTGGTTCTTATGTGTACCCATTTTTGTTGCGACTTCCACCACCCCCCCATGATTTTTGCGTATGGATTGTAGCAATGAACCATATCCTAGCGTTTTCAATAGCTTTGTGTCTGGCATTTTGCCTTCTAGTCCATTTTCCCTTGAAATATTGCGAAGTTTCTGCTTTCATTCATCCTTAGCCACTTATGGAGTAATATTGCAATTTACTGATCTTTACCTTAAGAACGGTACCAAGATCGTTCCAATTGTCAGCTTTGCTGTGGAAAATGCAACTTTGAGATTGCAAGGTGTAGGAGCTAGTTCCTGAAAGGAGTTTGAGCTTCACAAACAGTCCTTGGAGATGTGGACCTAGCATTTTTGTTACGGTTTCTACACAATTGTGCTCGTTACATCAAATACATTGCTATTTTTTCAGGCGTCATAATCGCCGATGGCAAGTTTTATGATCAATAATTTTTAATCAATTCTTATACATTTCTATCAAAGTTTTGTGTCTCACAGGAGAACACGCAGAGATGATAAACTCAATTAAATACAGCCAATCAAAACGCCTTATAAGTCATCCATTGTCAGCACTCGAAATATGAATATGAAACTCTTTCCAAAGCAAGCGGTCAGCTTTCCAAGCATTTCTGCAATGTCGATAGCAACCGAATACGCGATGGAGTTCTTGTCAGAATCTCAAAAACGTGGCATTGCTGGAATTTGTGCGTGTCTTCTTCCTGCCGTAACAGATGGCTCCACGTCCCTCGCGTGGTCCAAAATGTACCTAAAATTGGTGATTGAACATTTCGTCGGGCTCTCAAGTGCCCAAACCGAGGCATATTTACCCATTTTAACCTCACGAAGGCAAGCATTGGTCCAAAAAGACCATGAACCTTCCGTTGCGACCGTCGCGGAGCTCGATCTGTCCCCATTTTTAGCCCTTTTAGTGCCAGGGCCCGAATCCGACACATTACATGGCTTGAAACGCTGGACCCAAAAGCTTCAGCATCGTACGAAACGAAACACTTTTGACACAATTGAAGGTTTTCGGCTCGAAATTGTCAAGCAACTTTTGTGGTTTAGCGTTAAGAGCGTGGGGTACGATGCTCGAACCAGGACTTTATTACGACGTTTGGTACTTGCAATGGAGCTTCATTGGAGTGACGTCACGCGAGAAGAGGTCGACATTGGTAAAGCTTTGTTCGCCGAGGCAACAGCCATGCCACTCGACAAAGTACCAGCGAAGCCCAAAGTGACGGACTGGAAACGAAATGCCACAATCGGAGCAGCAGCAGTCACAGGCGGTGCCTTGCTGGCCGTGACAGGAGGTCTTGCGGCTCCTGCCATTGCAGCAAGCTTGACAGCCTTAGGGGGAGCAGGCATTACCATTGGTGCTGTGGTGGGGTCCGCTGCGGGAGTGACGGCGACAACGGTACTCTTTGGCACAGCTGGAGCAGGGGTTATGGGTATGAAAGTCGATACACGAACGAGAGGGGTACACGATTTTAGCTTTGATTTAGTCTCGGCGGGGGACGGCATGAATGTGTACATTTGTATCTCGGGGTGGTTAGACAATGAAGATCCGCCAATTAAAGGCTTTCGACGTGCGTGGGGTGATAGTCGGGAATATTTACGAGCCTTTTATCGCCAGCAAAAGTCTGACAAAGTGGATCAAGTGGATCAAGTAATGGATCGATATAAAGGACGAGAAGATGAATTTTTTGCTATTTCGCGGCGCACGTACAATATTAAAGCCGGTAGTATTGACAATGATCCGTTAGGAATTGCAGATTTATCCACAATGGCGGAAGCTTCGCAGTATAATGACATTACGAGTTTAAATGGTGATTCCAACGCTATTGCGAGTAGCTGTACGGATAGTGAGGTGAAGAGGAGTAGCTCGACGTCTTTGTGGGAGTTAGGAACAAAGTATGAACCGCTACGGGCTTGGCGGTGGAAGGACCGATTCCCACAAGGAGATCAATATTGTTTAGTATGGGAAGAAGCTGGTTTGCGTCGCTTTGGCAAATCCATGCGAACCTTTGCAGCTGAGCAAGTGTCGTCGTATGCAACGACTGAATTTGTCAGGTACACGGCATTGGCCGCTTTATTTACTGCAGTGGCCATTCCGCGTGTGATTCTTCGATTGGCCGATATAATCGACAATGTCTGGACGATTACAATGAACGCAGCTGACACGTCTGGAAGAATGCTGGCCGACGCGCTACGAAAGCGGGAACAGGGTCTTCGTCCAGTAACATTAGTTGGCTATGGCATGGGTGCTCGACTTATTTTTTCGTGTTTAAAAGAATTGGCCAAAAGCGAGTTGATTGATGTGTCGTGTGGGATTGTCGAAAATGCCATATTATTGGGATCTCCTGTCTCAATGGCACGAGAAGACTGGGCAAACGCTCGTCGAGTCGTGTCGGGTCGATTAATAAATGGATACTCAGAGAAGGATTGGATGCTTGGTATCATGTACCGCTATCAGGGATGGGAGCTTCATTCGGCAGGAATTGCTCCGATTGATATTGCTGGGGTTGAAAATGTTGACTTGTCGGCAATTATTGGTGGACACTTGGAATATAAAAGTAAAATTGGTGCCATTATGGATTTGTTGCAGTTGGAGGTATAATACCAAAAATATAAAGAGTATTGCCGTGCATTCTGTTGATATCGAATCTTTTATCACGGTGAAAGTAGATGTCGGCTGATATAACTGAAGCTTTTATTCTGACACACTGACAATTTTAAGCGTTCACTCTTATAATGTGGTTTAGATCTTATCATGTTGTTTTTTGCGGAATAGATACAAAACACTATTCAAGGAACAACGCCAGACATACAGTGTGTAACAGGGCACCTTTCACTAGCACTGATCAGTACTAGTTAACCTTACACTGATTACAGTGTAGGCAGGGTGCCTCGAAACTTCACGTACACGAAAGTACAGAGGAAAGTTTCTAGGAAGCTAAGGGTCTTTAGCTACCAAAGGTAATTCAATGGATTTAGAATTAGGGGTAGTAAAATTGTAATAATATAATTAGTTTTCTACGTAACGATCTTCTATCTACTGCTGAACTTATTGTGTTAGTATCTGACTAAGTATACGCCTCTCCATGCGCACCGCACAATTGTGTTTGGCGGGGTTTGTTCCGACTAAAATCAACCAAACAATAGAGCTAATGTTTTATTGCATCAATAATATCAAAATGGGTATTATTTGAACTATTTAAGTCAAATTTAATAAAGATAATAATATTGCACTTCTTTATTAATTTCCTCTCATAGGAAATAGTACTTATGTAACGGGACACCCCGTTACATAGTGAGTGACACACTGCTCTTGAAATAAACTCAAAGCAACGTGATGCTGCAACGAGGGTTCCGCGTGTTGAGGCAAGAAAATTTGCGATAGTTACTAGCGATAGATAGCCCGTGCAGGATTGACATTTGTGAAAACAACCGTTTGCAATGTCCAATTACTTGACCCAGGTGGCTTTCTGGACATGAAAAAAAAGTTTACTAAGACGAAACAACCTGACGCAAATTTCCAAGAAATCATACACTGCATATCCATATGATTCAATTCACATTACTCATGAAAATGATACGCAAAGTGAACAATGCTCCCTTTATTTCCGAACAAAATTCACACGCAGAAAAGCACCCTTTAATTCCGGACGGAACGAGTATTATTTAAGACGTAGATTATATTTTAGGAATATCTTTACATAGCAATATTCGAAAAGCTTATTGATTGGTAGCTGAGGCCTTTAAATCTACTTTCTCCGCGGCCCAGTCAGCACTGGATGCGCGCAAAGAGTGAGACAGATAAGACTTTATTACATGTTTCGTATTGGTATATTATCAATTTAGCAGAAAACAGATAGAAACAGAAGAACTTAATTATATTAGATACAGTTTACTTCTAACCATCTTTCAAGCAAGTTTTTTAAAGATAGTCTTTCTTTGCACGTACCAGTGTACATGAAGTGACGTGAGGCACCACTCGCACTGAAGCAGAACAAGTCGGCAGTGCCCCGTTACACCTGAAAACACTTTGTAGTCCGTCTAAGGACCACAGTTCCATCATCTAACATGGACAAGTTAGATGATAATGGAAATACGCATCACGTTTCGCGTGTTAGCTACTCCTTTATAAGTGGCACTGAAAGAAGTGCGGTCGAACGAATGAGTTCGACCGTAGGAAATGATGCCATCTTGGCCATGCTGTCCGGTTTAAACAGAGATGCCTTCCATTCCGCTATCGCCAAGCTCATACAACATGAGCTTGACGAGGCGAAGCAGAAAGTAGCCTTGCTTAATCAGCAAAGCTCTCAACAGGCAAACTGTTGAAGTTGCAACAGGTACAAATCCCTGTACCTACATGCGTCATCCGAAAACCTTAAAGATAGACATCCCTAAGAAGTGGGGATTTGAAGAAGACTCCCTTTAAAGATAGTTCGTCATATTAGACGATACCATAAAGGCTCGTCACATTGTGGACTAGCAAATGCAAGTCACTTTTGCTCAGTCAAATTTGGCAGGTCGTGCCAAAACTTGGGCACTAGGCCTCAAGCTGCGCGACCCATATGTATTTGGCTCGCTGGAGGCTTTCAAAGCCCAGCTTAAACATACATTTGAAAAAAAGAACCGCTAGGGCTGAGTTCAGAGCTAGATCAGAGCTTCCGAAACTCAAGCAAGGAATGCGTGATGTTCACGTTTATGCCCAGTGTATACGACTTGAGCGAGTTGTATCACGAACAATCCAGTTCATGAACATGGTCCCCAGAAAAACCATCTGTTCCGCTTGGAATTGGATGCACTTGAAGAAGCCATATTCGTTGCGGAACAGGAGGACTTTAGCTTGAGACAGGCTCAAGCTAGTTCGTCATCGTATCGTCCTCCGAGACGAAAAGAGCTTGGAGGTCCAGAACCTATGGATCTCTCTTACGTCGAAAGCGAGAGACCTCGCTTTTCGAACGACAAACGATTGCAGATTTGCAATCGCTAATAACAGTTAAGTTACTACGCTCATGAGTAAAGTGCCCCACGCCCAGTACCGAGGGGTACTGAACGTACTTATGGACATAGTCGGTCTTCGCGGGTCCGACGTTGTTGCGAACTCGCATCAGCGAGGCAGGCCGCAAAAATACGGACGGGGTCTCTAGAGACGCAGCGAATTACTGATCTAGCACATACAAGAGAATTTGCATATCTATTGCCGAAAGTTGCTCCAGACGCACAGTCATTGTGTCTCTGCACCTGGCGATGAGATATCCCTCCCTCATTATCTGAAAGTTTAAAGTGACAAATAATTTGTCATTAGAGCCCCAACGGTTGTGCAGTACAGTAAGCCGTTGCGTGTTGTGTATTGATCTGATGATGGTTGATTTAATGCAGATAAAATTATAAAAGATCTATCGGATGGAATAATCAGATAATTCATTAAATGCAGAAGGTCATAATCTTCTGTGTAGGCTTCCTTATAAAATTAAACAAAGTTGATGACGGAA
This sequence comes from Bremia lactucae, assembly GCF_004359215.1. Classification (NCBI taxonomy): domain Eukaryota; phylum Oomycota; class Peronosporomycetes; order Peronosporales; family Peronosporaceae; genus Bremia; species Bremia lactucae. The sequence goes on from NC_090613.1 coordinate 6,209,143, forward strand.
AACTTGTCATGAGTGTTGCAACAGTGAAATTATTTTCACTGTTGAGTGCGCAGTCGACTCGAAGTCGGGTCGGCGTGATAACGCATCAGCGACGACATTAAGTCGTCCTGGTTTATATTCCACGGACAAATTATACTTCGCAAAGAGGATAGCCACCACGCCATTATTTGCGAGAGGTGTGGGCTGTTTATGGCCGTGCGTAATGACGCATGGTTCGTATATACGATGAACGGTCTATCTCCGAGGAGATAGACCCTAAGCTTAGCCAGTGCATATTTCATAGCAAGGAGTTCCTTGTCATGCACTGGGTAATTGCGTTCAGCTGGTTGCAGCTGACGCGATTGGTAACAAACGACGCGTTCCGCGCCGTCTGTATCGTATTGCATTGACGCATAGCCGATTGCGAAATCGCTGGCGTCACAGACCACATGTATGGTCTGTCTTGATCTGCAATCGCTAAGATGGGCGATTGCATTAGGCTTTGCTAAATGCTTTCAACAGAACGCTGACAATTAGCGTTCAATACCGTTTCCCTTTTTTTAAGGACGAGAGAAATGAACTGTTATCTTTGCATAACTGCATGAGTACTTGTGCAAGTACGCCGCTAGCCCAAAGAACTATCTAAGTCCCTTGACATCGACTGGAACTGGCCTGTGGATGAAATTCTCGATCAATGATTCTCCTCTTGGTAATTGCCCTGATGATTTCGGGATTAGGGCGCACGCCGTGTTCACCGACAATGCACCCAAGAAGTGCTATTTTGCTTGCAGCGAATATACGAGATGCAGCCAAGAAGTGGTGTTTCGCTTGCAGCGAATATTGAGATTTGCGTACAACCAATGCTTTGCATAAGTGTAAAAACCTGACGAGTGAGAGTTGTATGAACTTTCACGTCCGTCATTCCGTCTACGTCCCGGTTATGGACGAATACATCGTCGAAATAACTAGGTGCGAAATCCCGCACCGCTCTCAACAGATTCGTTACGCATCTGTTAAATGTTGCAGGGGCGTTACTATGCCACTCTGGCATTAATAGCCATCCCCAGACCCACTGGAAGGGCTCACTGCTGTGTACGGGATGTCCCGCTCACGCATAAGGATTTGATAGAACCCATCCATCAGATCCATAGAAGAAAAGATAATACTCTTAGACATACCGTCTATGATTACGACTTTTCAAGGTATCGGCATTTGAGCCGGTATCGTTGCAGCATTCAGTTCATTGAATGCTTACACTATCCACCACCCTCCTGTGGCCTTTCGCACACAGAAGGTCGGAGAGCTATGCGAGGAGGTTGACTCCCTCACATGGCCCGCTTTTAATCGATCGATAAAAAATTTATCGATCGCAAGTACTTGTTCACGAGGCAGTGGCCACTGCTGCATGACACAGTATTTCGAGCTGTGCATTCGCCGAGCCGCCGCCAGATGACTCCACAGGGTGATTAGTAATCACACTGTGATCTTGTGCAGTCGTTATAATGACCGTACTACAAGTGAGGCCATCGCCCTTACTTGTATTACATCCACACGCGTGTGGACGCTCCAAGACGTTCATCAGATAGTCATCTGATGACCAAGGGGCAGGCATCCTTACGGAAAGATGCTGCCAGCTGATTCTTGGCTCATATTTTTTAAGCCAATGTTGACCTAGGATGACATCAAATTTGTCATTTAAATCTAGTACGATGGAATTATTATCGTACTGTTATTTCTTTAACGTGTAGTCTAATTACACTACGTGTTTCATTACTGTTATCGATGCCGTTGTCGCTAGACGCACCGTCATCCTCGTTGGAGGGATATAGCGCTCAACATATTTGAGCCTACGGCCCTCTAGCGACTGCCAACGAATAATGTTATACAACGCCCTACAGTCCACTATGGCTCTAAGTGAGAAATCATTTGTCACTTAAAATTTCAAGGTGGTGAGGGATACCTCATCACAAGATGCAGAGACACATAATTCTTTTGTGTCTGGAGCAACTTTAGTCAAGAGTTTGCAAAATTCTCTTGTGGTCTCTGGATCAGTATGGCGTTGCACCCCTACTAATCCCAACAGTTTTTTTTACGGTCTGCCTTGGTTTATGACGGTTCGCCTCGTTGTTGCGATCACGCAACAACGTCGGACCCGCGACCATTGCCCCTTTTGGCATTTGGTCCATAATTACGCTCAGTACCTCTCGGTACTGGGCGTCGAGCACTACACTCATGAGGGTAATGTCCTAACTTTTGACAGCGATTGCATTTCTGCAATCGCTTGTTGTTCAAAAAGCGACGTTTTTCGCTTTCGACATAAGAGAGGTCCATAGATTCTGGACGTATCGTCTTGGAGGACGATACGATGATGAATTAGCTTGAGCCTGTCTTAAGCTAAAGTCCTCCTGTTCCGTTACGGATATTTTTTCTTCAAGCGTATCCAGTTATAAGCGGAACAGGTGGGTCTTTACGGGACCATTTGTAAGACCTTGCATTGGAACACCGTAACCAACGTGTGTTCATGGACTGGGTTGTTCGTGATACAACTCGCTTAGAGTCGTATGTGCTGGGCATATGCGTGAACATCACGCTTGCCTTGCTTGAGTTTCAGAAGCTCTGAACGAGCTCTGAACTCAGCCCTAGGCGGTTGAAACGTCTGTTTGAGCCGGACTTTAAAAGCCTCTAGCGACCCAAAGACGTATGGGTAGCGCAGTTGAAGGCCCAATGCCTAAGTTCTGGCACGACTTGCCAAATTTGATTGAGCGAATGCGACTTGCATTTGCTCGTCGATGATGCGACGTGCCTTTATGGCATAGTCTAACTCTACAAACCATCTCAAGAAGGAGGCTTCTTCGACTCCCCTATACTTAAAGATGTCAATCTTTAAGGTTTAAGGACGACGCGTTCGCGTCATCCCAGGTACAGGGGTCTGTACCTGTTGTAACCTCAACAGTTCTGCCTGTTGAGAGCCTTACTGATTTAGCAAAGCTACCTTCTCCTTCATCTCGTCATGTTCATGATGTATGAACTTGGCAATGGTTGAACGGGAGGCGTCTCTGTCCAAATCGGACAGCATGGCCAAGATGGCCTCGCTCCCTACGGTCGAACTCATTCGTTCGACCGCACTTCTCTCTATGTTACTTAGGAAGGAGTAGCTATCGCGCGAAACGTAATGCGTATTTTCATAATCATCTAATATGTCCATGACAGATGATGGAATTGTGGTCCTTGGACGGACTACAAAGAGCATCGTTATCGTAACGGGGCACTGCCGACTTGTTCTGCTTCAGCACAAGCCCACTTTGCACTGCCTCAGTGCGAGTGGTGCCTCACGTCACTTCACGTACACTAGTTCGTGTAGATTAAGACTCTCTTTAAAACCCTTGCTTTAAAAAGGGTTAATTAAGAGCTGTATTTAATATAACTAAGTTCTTCTGTTTCTATCTTCTTAATCCTAACTTAATTAAGAATTAACACATTACGTGTAATAAAGTCTTATATGTCTCTTTACGCGCGTCCAGCGCTGACTGGACCGCGGAGAAAGTAGATATAAGGGTCTTTATCTACCAATGGATAAGCTTTAGAACATTACCATGTAAAGTAATATTCTCCAAATATTCTCTCCCTTTTCGATAATATATCGAAAGGTAGAGAATATTTGGAGAATTTACAACCTTTAAGTGTTAAATTCATATACGGATACACGCCGTTACATTCATTCTAACGAGCTAACTAAATAATCAACTCGGAGAGACGTACAAGCTCGTAGATCTTATCAAGTCTTGGTTCAAGGGACTTTATGATTCTAATGCCCAATAATGTATGCGTTAAGAAGGCCTTTACCCTTTACGGATTAGAGCGAAATTTGAAGAAGACACTAACTTAAAAGGGGCAAATGTGATTTATTTTCTATGCAAATAACTCACCCTAATTTCTTTATAATAAATAGACCCCGGCCACCTTTGGAATAGTGATGACACTGGCTGACGGATAAGGCGATTTGATGGGTGCATTCAATTATAAGTTCCTATTCTGAAACGGGGCATACTTTGCTAGTACTGTCAACAGTACAAGTTAACTTACACTGATCACAGTGAAAGCGGGGTGCCTTTATAACTTCACGTACACGACGTGCGGAGGAAAGTTCTTAAAAGCTAAGAATTCTTTAGCTACTAATGCTTAATTCTATGTTGCTGAAAAGGAAAAAAGGAAACTGTATTAGTACATTAAGTTTCTTTCATAGCGATCTTCTATCTACTGACTTTAATGTATTAATAACTGTCTATGCAATGCGCCTCCATGCGCGACCCCTAATCGTATCTTGTGACGATCGGCGGGTTGAATTAAACTTAAGCTAGCCAATCAATAGAACTACGGTCTTATTGCGACAATTTATGACCAAAGTTGGTAATATTGGAGCTTTAAGTCAAAATTAAAAAGGATGATAAATCTGTACTCCTTTATTTATTTTCATTTATTGGAAATAATATTTATGTAATGGTACACCCCGTTACATCTCTGGTGGTTTTATGTTGAGAGATCGTTTTATTGTGACTTTATAAATGCTCGCGTCTGAGAGTTAAACTTAAAAAGCTTAAAACCCACACGCGAATTTATCTCAGCCTGTTAGACGAAAGACTAAATGCTCTCTTTGCACCGACAAGATCCCGAATGGAACGGGTCGTGCTAAGTAATTTGTGTCGTACACCATATCTGTAACGGGGCACTGCGGCTTGTACTGTTTCAGTACAAGTCCACTTCACACTGCTTCAGATGTGAGTGGTGCCTCTCGTTAGGTGACGTACACTGTACGTATAGAGGAAGACTTCTCTTAAGGCAAGTTAGCTTAAGAGTGTAAAATGAAAACTGTATTAATATAGTTAAGTGTCTTGTTAATCTATCTTTGTAAATGTTGTCTTAACTATAAACTAATACTAAACATGTAAATGAATTCTTATCTATCTTATCTCGTAACTCTCTTTGATTACTTCTACAGCTGATTAGTCTGCGGAATAAATAGACATAATGGTCTATACCTATTTATGGATAAGAATTCAGGAAATTACTATTTAAAGTAATTTCCTCCAAATATTATCTACCTTTTGGATAATATTAATTAACAATCTTTTATTGTTAATTTCATGTAACGATACACCCCGTTACATCACCCCTCCCTTAAACGACAATCACTCTGAATGTCATTAGGTGGAGTGGTCGCTAAATGACCACTTAATTTTTAAAATGATTTTGATTGGTCAGATCCATCATTTTAAATTCCATCGCATGAAGGAACAATTCATGCGGGGTGAGGATAGTGTTGAACCTTCGGCTGCGGTTCGTGCAGCCGCGGGTGACGCATTGTTATCTCTTGCGGTAGACGTTCCGTCTACCGTAGTGTCTTCCACTCGCACAACACTTGGTGTTGCGAGTGCACGTGGTGATTCACCACGTGAGTACGACCCCTCTTTAGAGGTCGATTATGAGTGCGAGTCGGACGAAATGGCCGACTCGGGGAGGATGGAACAGTCGCCTGATACCCGTCAGGCGGCTGATTATGAGCCTTCGAATGAGA
>NC_090613.1:6225057-6240550 GCF_004359215.1 Bremia lactucae
TGTGGTCCTTGGACGGACTACAAAGTGCTACCAGGTGTAACGGGGCACTGCGACTTGTACTGTTTCAGTACAAGTCCACTTCACACTGCTTCAGATGTGAGTGGTGCCTCTCGTTAGGTGACGTACACTGTACGTATAGAGGAAGACTTCTCTTAAGGCAAGTTAGCTTAAGAGTGTAAAATGAAAACTGTATTAATATAGTTAAGTGTCTTTGTTAATCTATCTTTGTAAATGTTGTCTTAACTATAAACTAATACTAAACATGTAAATGAATTCTTATCTATCTTATCTCGTAACTCTCTTTGATTACTTCTACAGCTGATTAGTCTGCGGAATAAATAGACATAATGGTCTATACCTATTTATGGATAAGAATTCAGAAAATTACTATTTAAAGTAATTTCCTCCAAATATTATCTACCTCTTGAATAATATTAATTAACAATCTTTTATTGTTAATTTCATGTAACGATACACCCCGTTACAATATCTATCGAACGAAATTTTGTGTTCGCTACAAATTGGTCAATATTTACCAAAGTTTCCAAAGCAGCGATTATTATATCAACTCCTCTGCCAGCCTCAATATACAGTGCAACAGCTTTTAATAAAATACGCGATTTCAAGGACCATCTGGGATCGTAAAGTAGGATGTGGCTCATCGATTTCGTTAGTCCTTGCTGCTCCTACGGCGGCGATTGGTTCTCCTGTCTCTGAATCTTGACGCCACGATAGCAAAAGAAGTCGATTGATGATACTCGGTCGATATGCAGCTTCGGCCTTAGTCCTTGTCTCCACTGCCAAGCACGTACAAGTGGAGGCGAACAAATGCAAAGCAAGCGATTCCTTTTTTAGTTTCCTCGTAGACGATCTCCCTACAAATCACGGCTTCAACACGTGTGTTGCAAACAATGCCGGCACAATTGCCAAAGCTCTTGCGAAAACCCTTTTTAGCGGTTGCAATCCCTCTGACGTCTACGATCTCGTCAAGAATGAGGACCTACGGAACTTCTATCGCTTGTTTCGATCCATCGCTCAAACCCCTGCAGCCATTTCTAAGCTCGTGTACAAGCACATGGCTGCGCAGACGGATGAGTCCGTTGACAGTCTGTGCGACGCATTTGGTGGCACCCTTGGTCCTTGTGCGGGACACGTGATTCCAAAGCTCCTTCCGGCGCTCTTGAAGGACGAACATTGCTGTGCTGAGATCAGTGATTTTATTGAATTGCTTAACCTTGTCGTGCCTCCTGACAGGAGTATGGAATCTTTTCTGGTGAATGAAGTGATCGATGGCATCAATAGCTTCCTGTGCTCTAACAAAGGAGAGGATTCGTGCGGTCTGAATATGTTTAAACAATTCACAACCAAGTATACGGTCGAAAATTTTGATTTTTTTCAGCACGTTTTGTTCCCATTTATTACCATTGAGAAGAACCAAGAATGCGCAGGATGGTCGGGTAAATCCTACACGGATACAGCTTCGAGAGCCTCAGCGAGAACGATTAACTTTGGATGCTGCATCAATCAAATGCGTCCACTTCTTCAGACTCTTCAAAGAACGGTCAAGTACGTTGTTGGCGACGAAGTCTGGGATATTGTCAGTGGCATGGTGTCGTTGAAAGATCCAAAAGGTGCGTTTGTCGACTCGCTCTCGCAGACGACATCCTGCGAATTCCACGGCAAAACGTGTAGTGATCCTCACGGGATGTCTGATGACATCACGATAACACGAGATTTGAACAGGAAACACCCGGGCAAGAATGGCCTCATTGACACAGATTGTGAAAAAACAGATAAATGTAGCCAAGACAAGTCCGTGTGCAGTAAAGTGTGCAAAAGAGGCTCCGTGGTCGTGCCTAATTGGCTTCAATCGACGCTAGCTTACCAGCGCAATCTAGCGAACAAGAAGCCCTTTTGTTTTGCCCAAATTCCTGCGACGCACAATAGTGCCATCACGCTTGCCGATGGTTTTGGAAACCGTGATCAGCTCTTTAATCAGGACGTGAGCCCGAATAAAACGTGGTCGTTCCTTAAGACGAATAATCAAGTACTAAGCTTGACGGACCAGCTCATTCTTGGCGTCCGATTTCTTGAAATTAATACCCACTTTTTTCTTAACAAACTTCGCACCGGGCAGTGTGGATCGCTTAACTCGACTTTCTTTACGAAACTCTCGGATGCGCTTGGCGAATCGCTTGGCAAGTATGGCACCTTTATTTGGGGCCCGGAGCTTCTGGGCTGTTTTCCCTCAATCTCGGGTATAAAGTCGTCGGAACAGCCGCTAACAAAAGATAGCTTGACGGAAATAAAAGCGTGGATAGAAGCAAACCCAGACGAGTTTGTCGTGGTGTACTTGAACACTGGTGCTGACATTACTCGGTCGAAACAGATCGGAGCTGTCGATACCCTGCTTAAGAATACGTTTGGGGACTTGCTTGTACCGACAAAGATGATTGATAATCTCGCCTCGGACGATTGGGCACATGGTAGTATCAACGAGTTCCTGAAAGCCGGACATCAAATTCTGGCTCTTGCAAATACCAAGACGCAAGCTGCATACAACATGCACGACATGTGCCATACTGAAAAGTATCTTGCCGTCGACTTTATTAATGATTTGCCGGACGCGAATCATCAAATCAATAATATTGCGCTGTACAATACTTCCAATTGGATTCGAACGTGGTCTGAGCAAATTCGCTACCTCTCGTTATCGTCGTCCTGGATTTACACACGAAAGCAGTCGGTTTTCTTAGAACCTTCAAATATTCCCAATTACTTACGATGGAATGTTAATATTATTGCGCTCGACAGTGTCGACGTTGCCAAAATGGCGGCTCAGGTATGGACATGGGCAGAAAACGAGCCTAGTACGACAGCGTCGAACGCCTATGTTTCTATGAACAAGGAGGGCCGTTGGATCGCAAGGACCAATTCCACAAAAGCCAAATTATTTTATCGCGCGTGCTGGGCTTCCGCTAAAATAGCCTGGCTTATCATTCCAGTCAACAAGCGTTGCCCCCGTGGGACGGCCTTTGAAGCCCCAATGGATCCGTATCAGAATTATTTGCTGCGTAGAGCTCTTTCGGCTAAGAATATTGAGGAGATTTCCGTGGTGATCAATGCTAAAATGCCAAATATGCCACCTGAGGTGTCTGCTGTTCTGAGCACCGTCAAAGCGACACCTGATCTCGCAAAAGTGAGAGAGAAACCAATGGCATAGCTCGTCTTTAAGTGATTGGACTTGTGGTACTTGCAGGTTTGTAGCGACTTTGATGGCAGTATATGCTCGATAAAGCAACACCATCTACCAATAGTTTACAGCGTAATTAATTTGTACATGGACCACTTTTACGCTGACCGTCCGCGTCATGTAAACGTTGCATTTAAAGGTCCAGTGCTGAGTAGGATAACATGATGTTTCAATAAATTCTTTCAGTATTGTTAGGGCTGCGCCATTTGTTTAATGCTGCATGTTCCTTCTATCGATTTTTTACCAGGACGCCTTTATAAGTGGCTCGCTTAAGCTCTCTGCCTGCTAGTTCCCTGCTCTTGTTGCTGACGCGAATTAAAATATGCCAACGCTGAGAAGCCATTTTGCTGAAAATTACATGTATTTTGAGAAATTGGGTCTACAAAAAGAGGACGTCGGATTTGTGAAATCTATTGTAACGGGGTGTATCATTCCATGAAATTTACACTTACAGGTTGAAAGTTAATATATCATCTAAAAGGTAGATAATATTTGGAGAATATTACTTTACATGGAAATATTTGAAAAGCTTATCCGCTGGTAAATATGGACCATTATATCTACTTTCTCCGCGGCCCAGTCAGCGCTGGACGCGCGCAAAGAGACAGATAAGACTTTATTTTTTTACACGTTTTGTGTTAGTTTTTAATTAAGTTAGTAATAAAAAGATAGAAGCAAAAGAACTTAATTATATTAAATACAGTTTTTAATTCGACCTCTTTAAAGCAAGTGTTTTAGAGAGAGTCTTCCTCTACACGTACTAATGTACGTGAAGTGACGTAAGGCACCACTCGCACTGAGGCAGTGCAAAGTGGACTTGAACTGAAGCAGAAAAGTCGGGAGTGCCCCGTTTCAAAAACGTGCTCTTTGTACTCCGTCCAAGGACCACAGTTCCATAATCTAAAAATGGACATTAAGATGACAATAGAAATACACATTACGCTTCGCGCGATAGCTACTCCTTTCTAAGTCACATAGAAAGGAGTGCGGTCGAACGAATGAGTTCGACTGTAGGGAACGATGCCATATTGGCCATACTGTCCGGTTTGGACAGAGATGCCCTCAATTCAGCCATCGCTAAGTTCATACATTATAAAATTGACGAGGGTAGGAAGAAACCATCCGCGCATACCCACCCAATTAGAGGGATCCTCTAGTTTAAGAGGGGGTGGACTCGCACGTGCAAAACCAATTCTAGCTCACGCTCATCACGCGTCGAAGTTTACAACAACGCGAATGATGTCGATGTCGAAACAATCGACATCGAAGATACGAAAACTCTCATGGCAGTGCGCACAAAGACACTGAAATGACAGAACAAATGTGCCAGCAGAGGAATTTCTGCTGACACGGGAATCAGTAATCCGTTTCGTAAAGGATTCCATTGCCAACGCAGTGGACCGTCAGAAACGGACCGCAGACAAACATAGAAGAGCAAACGTTCTATCATTTGAAATTAATGACCCAGCTCCACTCTCTACGGTTAACTTACCTAAGCGTGTGGTCACTAATGTGGGTAGTGGTAAACTAATACCCAAGTTCATTGGGCCATTCCGTGGACTGCACCGCAGAGGCAATCCGTACACAATATAATTGCCACGAAGGATGCAAACGCATCTTATGTTTTACGTTGGTCGACTCCGCCCAAACCATCAGTACGCGAGGGTTTTCGCGGACAAATCTGAAAACCCCTTTCAAGAATCCCTAAAAGATTCTTGTGGTCAGGAACCAGATTCTCATGCTAAATCCGGAGATTCTCATATCGGCTCCGAAGATCCTTGAAACCGCGATGAGCGATAGACAGCTCATCACGAAGTGCGTGATATTACCGTTCGTACTCCAACATGGAATACACACTCTTCGAATAGTCTTCCAACCGTTCGATACGGTGAGTCTGCACCGTCTTTTTCAACAATTGACGTTGACGACGCTTGTGATCAAGTCCCTCCTCCAAATCATGGAGGAAGCGATCGAGTTTGTCGACCTTCGACTCTAGATCCGACACATGGGTCGGATCCCTCCTCCGCCACAATCATTGGTGGATTTTCACGGTGGTCAACGTTTCCCTGTGAACGTATTCATAACCCCCGTAATTTGAAGGGGCAGCGAACGAGTTATCTTGTTCGCTGGAGCGGTTATCCTCCTTCACATGACAGCTGGGACCCTCATTCCCGGCTGATGTTGACGTTGAGGGCCTCGTCCGTCAGTATGACGAGACCCATCCGATGGATTAGAAGGTCCATCGCAAAACATGCGCCCTTGGCGCATGTAAATCGATTGCAAAACGTCAACCGCATCGCGCATCTCGATATAGAGTCGAGTTCTTCCCATTGCAAAGAAAGAGATTAGGCATCCCCTTTCACTAGCTTCGTGTTGTTAGCCCAACATCATTTTACCTGAGGCATGACAGTCCTGCCTCACGTGACAACCGATGCAATTGATACCTTGCACCGGTTGGAGTTCGCTTCTGAAACATCAAGCGAATCGCATCAAAGCTTTGGAGCCAGGCCTCGTCCAATGTTTTTGACATTGCGAATGAATGCGCTCCAGGCTTGCACAAGCGATACTTTATCTCGCTTTTTGTTGCCACTATACCATCGATGCTTAAAAAAAAAAATCTTCCTCAGCGCGAAATTTCTTCGTGCTGGGATCAAGGCCATGTAGCTTTGTCGCAATAAATAAGGGATATTTATTGTGAGGAGTAGACTCTCCAGACAAGCTATTGGTTAGCTTTCGGGCAAAAGCCTCGGCTTCTTTTCAGGAGCAAGACGAGACATTTTAGTGTCTACGATCTTCTAAGTGGTACCCACTGAAGCAGGGGGACCACAAGAGTTTTTATTACGATGGCTTACGCCATCGTTATCACCACGCACAAAAATATGTGGGGGTGACGGCACGGGAGACGGTGCTGGCGATGAGGAATTGTCCTCATTGTCGGAACCGAACATGCTGTAGCGAATGCTACCAGCACGGCTGCTCGACTGAGCCCCCTCATTCGAACGCTCATAGTCAGCCGCCTGACGATGATCAGGCGACTGTTCTGTTCTCCCCGAGTCGGCCAATTCACCCGACTCGCATTCGCAGTCGACCTCCAAAGAGGGGTCGCATCCACGTGGTGTATCACCACGTGCATCCGCAACATATAAAGTTGCGGGAGAAGATGACACTACGGCACGGAACGTCTGCCGCAAGAGACAGTAATGCGCCGCCCGCGGCTGCATGAACCGCAGCCGAAGGCGACGTACAATTCGCAATCCGCAAGGACTTGTTAATCATGCGATTTAATTAAAAATGATGGTTCTGACCAATCAACTTCGTTTACAATTATGTGGTCTTATAGTGGCCACTCTATTCAATGAAAGTTAGAGCGATTGTGGTTAATGGGAGGGGTGATGTAACGTGGTGTATCGGTACATGAAATTAAGAGTTAAAGGTTGTAAATTATTACATTATATTAAAGGAAGATAATATTTGGAGAAAATTAATTACCTGGCAATATCCTAAAAGTTTATTCATTGATAGATATAGACCCTTATATCTACTTTCTTCGCGGTTCAGTCAGCGCTGGACGCGCGCAGAAATAAGACTTTATTGCATGTTTTATATTAGTTAGTATTAAGTTAGTATTAAATAGATAGAACAGAAGAACCTAATTATAATAATACAGTTTTTAATTAACTCTCTTTAAAGCAAGTGTTTTAACGAGAGTCTAGCGTATGTGAAGTGACGTGAGGCATCACTCGCAATGAGGCAGCGCGAAGTGGACTTGTACTGAAGCAGAACAAGTCAGTAGCGCCAAGTGACCCGTTACATCTACCGTCAAAATCCGTTGCGATTTTGTAAGAAAAATATCGAAATTCAATTAAGGTAGTTGCTCAAAGTTATGATCAGGTTCCGTAGGATGTCACATAAAAGTAGAAGTGTCAACTGTATTTAACTACCTGCTATGTAGGTTACGTCTCCTTGTAGCAATTCATGATCGCCTGGGTTTTTCCACAGAATTTGACGACAGAAACTCTCGTGAATCCCAAGGGGTGGACCGACAGAAACGCTTTCACAGCGACTTTCGTTTTTAAATACTCCTAGGACGACGCGCTTTAATCAACCCACCCGCATTAATCACACAAGGTTAAATCTTCACCGCAGTTCCGCAACTTTGGGCGCCGGCAGTGTTTTCGTTACCACGTTCGCTTTCATAAGTTTCGACTCCATGTAATCAGGTTGACTTTACCCCTTTTGCATATTCGCATATAGATTTCATGCGCGCATCCACCTGATTTGTGCTCGACATGCTTCCTTGCACTCTAATGGCTGTATTTCTGCTTAATTACGCTCATTGGCTCCATCACAGAAAGACCAGTCATTTTAGCATCTCAGCAGCCTCCGTCGTTCATGCAACGCCGAGGTAAAAACGAGTTAAAAAAATCTGCCTCCATGGTAAACAGGGAAACTTTAGTCTGCTTCTTGCAAGTTTCCTGCACGATTACTCCGTTCATGGTAAGTTCTCACCAGTATTCGAGTTTCAATCCGACTTGTTTGCCGCGAAGCCAGAATCACTAATGCTAGATAGCTTTATTTTATCATCCTCTGTGTCAATACTCATGTAATGTTCCGTAACTTTTGTTGCCATCAGATATCGGGCAACGCGCTTCGCCAACTTCCAGTCGCTGACGCTGAACTGGTGCGTGCACCTTGTTGGCTTGTGGACCGCAAAATCATGTCAGGTCTGGAACAGCGGGCAATCCAGAAAAGTCTTTCAACAAGTGACTGAAAATCTCGTATAATTATCTCGCCATTTTGCCCCGTTTTGTTTCCAAATACGATTTCTGTTTCGTTATCATTACTTCCTTCACCGATTAGCACCTTTACGCCATTTGTTAGCATCAGCCCGTTTTGGCTCAGTATCTTCACTATGGCTATAGCTGCGGTTTGATCAATCGTGTAGGTCTTTGCATTTATTTAAAGTCACTCGCATGCCCAAAAACCTGTTGAATTAGCCCAAGTTCTTGATAAATAAAACACTCATTACATTAAAAATCTTACACCTTGGTCTGGTTAGACCTTTATAAACAAATCATCCACAAACACACCGACGATAATCAAATTGCCTTTATCGTAATTGAAGTACAGACAATCGTCTGACAAGCAGCGAGTGGACTCATTCTCCTCCTAATATGTGCTCAGAATTCGATTTACAGATGACCTGCTTGTTGAGGCCCAAAGGCCTTTTAAGCCGTAAAGCTATTTTTTTGTTCCGATCCAGCATCATGCCAGGAACAATCATCCCGTAAGGCAGGGCGAAAATAATCTCAAAATTTTCTTATTTGTCTGCCTTCACGTATGCATTAAGGATGTCGCCATGTCTTGCTGGTACCTGCAACGCAGTGCAAGTACTAGTATGGTCTTCACCGTACCTTACTCCATCACCGCAGCAAGTGTCAAGCCATAGTCGACACCAAAGATCTGTTTCTTACCGCTGGCGGCGAGCCTGACCTTAAATTGCTCATTATCACCATCTGCAACCCGCTATGTTTTGATCATATATATAGTGTGCAAGCCGTGACTTCCTGTTAGAGGGCGTGCAAATTCCCACACATTGTTCTCCTTCAAAGGTTGCATTTCTTCATCCATAACAGTTGACCATTAATCATTTTGCGCATTTTTCATGACCTAACTTTTGTTGGTTCGGTACTTTTGCGGATGCTGTTTACCACATCCGTAACCTCCTCCAATTTCTGCTAATCATTGACATCGAGCGTTGTCACGTGAGCATCTCACCTCCGACCACTTCTGTTTTGTAATTTTTGCGCTCTTTAACTCTTGTGTCGTCATTTTCTGCGCTGGGCCTTCTCAATACCTTTAACAATCTCCTGCGAATGATCTCGACGCATTGTTCGTTCTGCTGTCTTAACATTCTGAAGGTGTTAAAACACCATTACGATCTTGTCACGTGGTATATACACCCGATATTTCTTGATCTACCATTTTACCGATAATCAGACCTCGTTTACCGCGCTCGCCCAAAGTATGTTCTTGGCGCCACGGTGCACAAATCACAGTGACCCAATTATCATATTGTCGGGTTAAAATAGGTGTGCCTTGCTCGACAACATCTGCAAAGGTGACTGTCGTTCAGAATTTCTGCATTTGGGCTTAGATTAAGTATATGAGCCGCATAATCAACCATAACACCCCAGAAGCCCGGCGACAAACCGCTTGCGAATATCGTGCTCCGTACCATATTCATAATCGTGCGATAAATTCGCTCAGCTTTGCTATTACTGGCTTGTTTTTTTGGCTAGCTAATCTACCTGGCGATTCCAGTGTCCTTGCAAAAGATGTCGAGCGTCTGATATTCTTATTCGCCATTCGTTTGCAGCACGTGAATGCGACAATTAAATTGCCTTTCGAAAAATGCCATGAAGTCTTTAGATTTTTGAGCTGCCACGTCCTTGCTCTTCGTTAAGAAAACGTGACAGTTCTTCGTCCTATGGCGCACGACGATCAGCATGTAGAGATTTCCACGTTCTTTGTCCTGTGATGCACAAATACCACCATGTAGGGATTTTGACAGTTCTTCGTCCAAATAGTGCACACAGATTACAATGTAGCGATTTCTGTCGCGAGGAGTCAGAGGACTCTTAAGGGCAGAGCAGATGACATTTCCAATTACACTGACCGGTGAGTTTTCGCTCGAAATTTTCTGGGACTGAGACCTCTGTTTGCTTGTCTTGAGCGCAAGCCAGACAATTCGCACTCGTCAAATCAGATTGTTTATTGTCAGATGTTGGGTCCTTCGCCACTCAAATAATCGTTTCGTAATTATGGTACCCAACCTTCTGCGAAAATGCATAAGCAACCTCCTTTGCACGTCTTGATTTGATTTACTTCCACTTCGGCCTGTGCCAGCACTGTCATTAGTACATCCTCGTTCGTCGGACGCCTCCGTAAGCTTGAGACCACCCTAATAGCACTTTTATCATCTTCTACACGTCAAAAATAGCCGTTTCAATCTCAATATTGGCGACTACTCTTAGATGACCCATGAAGACTATTCCGAACCCTTAGCCTCCAAAATGCTGTAAGAAAACGTGTTTCGCAAGCTTCTCAGCAAATCGAACAACCGATGTCACATTTTGGTCACCTTACATTTTACCAATGTCATAATTGTGACACGTCACGCACACGCTTCATGACGGCTAGAGCTGCTGTCCAATATCCCATGTCCTTGATCAATCCTTTTATCATCTACACGAGCACAAAATCCACGCGATCGCTTGATCCTCTTAGAATCTTGGTTTCTGGAAACGAAACCTTGATGTGCCCAGGCTTTCCGCAACTCTAACACTTTCGCACATCCTTGAGCACGTTTTGCGCCTTTCCCGCACGTATCGGACGTAATGCACGACGTATTTTCCATTTTTCTTTAACGCAGCTCGATCTCGTCGACTGTGCGAATGCGCTAACTCCTCTGCTTGACGCAAATAGTCAATTCTTGTCAGGTTTTCACGCGCCAACATCGATATTCTGATCGATGATTCAGCATAATGAATGTATTGAACCAAATTACCTGCCCCCCGCACGCCTCGCTTTACTGCGATCAGATATTGGTTATATTCAGCGTAGCTGCGCATTGAGCCTCTTGGCGGCAGTGATCCGTTTCATGCTTTGCGCTAGAGGGATCGTCGTTGCGACTGTATGAACCAGTCTTGCACAGCGTACTCTAAAGTCGGCTGCTCCTGCTACCACCCATCAAACTGGCGACTGTAGTAATTTTTAGGCATTCCAGCGAGATTGTGTCCGAAAATGTCGATCCTGACATCATCACTTCAAGAAAATCCACTCGCTCTCTCAGCAAAAAAAGCCTTCCCGAACAACCTTCATCCCCCAAACAAGAATACAATCCTCAGACCTTGGCAAAACTCTTATCCATCGAAGTGGCGGATGTTCAGATTGCGCTGTCTTGCGTCAGGCACTCTCGCAAAATTCAGAACGTTTTGCGGTGCCTGCCGCTGCTGTACACTGGAGGCGGCACGTAGTGCTGCAGTAGCCCTGGATGTAGCGCCTGTGCTAACTCGACATGCTTAGCCACCGTTGCATACCCAAGTTCACTTACCCTAAAGTATTTACGTGGCGACAAGGATGGATACCTAGCCCTCGGCGGTGTCACATCGTTATCACGCCACTCCATATGCTGTCCCTGGCCGATTGTCGACCCAAACTAGCTGGACTCCCTGTCCATCGGCTGAACCTTGGCCTCTTGTGACGCCTCTAGCTTGGCCATCCGCTCCGCTAGTCCCGTCAGCAGGTCCACCACCCATTCTTCCGTGTTCCGTGGCATCTCCTCTGCCTTGACTTCTAATGTACAAGAATTAATCGAGGCACCTCACCTTCACTGTTATCAGTGTAGCTTGTCGAATACTGTTATCAGTTCTAGCGAAAGGAGCCCCGTTGCACCTGTTAGCACTTCAGAGTCCGTTCAATAGTCTACGCACGTTCCATCCGAAATGGACAGAGTCGATGAAGCGGTAATAAAGCTTTTAAGCCTCTCAAAAAAGCTTCCACGCAACGCGTGAAAGGATCATGTCCATGTATGGAGAGCGGTCGAATGTACGAGTTCGGCCGTAGGCAGGCTAGCCGCTAGAGCGATGTTGTTCACTCTAGGAAGAGGCGATCAACATGCCGCTACCGTCGAGTTCATACAACATAAGCTTGATGGGATCGATGGAAAAGTAATCTTGCTTCACTTGCAAGGATCTCAACCGTCAGAGGTGTTGAGAGAATACGGTGATTAACAATCCGAATCGTTGAGACAGCAGCATTTTCAGGCTGCTATTGGCTGACGCTTTTGCGTTGTCCCGAAAGCTTAGAGATCGAAATCTCTAACTTAAAAATAGTCGAAGCCGATTCCCTATATAGATGGTTCGTTGAATTAGACGATGCCACTGAAGCTCGCCGCATCAATGACGATGCGACGAAAGTGAAGTTTGGCATGTCCAACTTGGCCGAATGTGCCAAATTTTTGGCCTTAGGTTCAAGCTTCACAACCCACTTGTATTTGGGTCGTATGAACGGTTTTAAGACCCGATTCTTAGGCAGACCCCTGAGCCGCCAGCTCATCCTTTACTTGATATCTTCGTTCCGGCTTGTCCTTCCTTTACAAGTCCCTCCGCGTCGTATCGCTTCATTTTTTTCATTTCCTTACGTGTCGCCTCGAAGTTTATTAAGGTTATGAGCCTAAGCTTCATTTCTATGCCCATGATGCTCGAGATATCCGTCTACAACCTAAACTGAGAGAGTAGCGCAACATGGAGCCGCTAATGCGTAGCGTGTTCCTGACTGATATGTTGTGAGCCGAGAAGTGTTATCGACGTCTACGGCCTTGATTTATGGGCACTTGAATACGCTCAATGACTTAACGCGTCTACGCGGGAAGTACCAAGTGGTGGAGAACGGTGCAAGTATACATTGCACGCAAATGATCTAAGTAAGTGGTGACGACTTATGACCTCGACGAGCTATACTGGCCAAGAACACCACAATGCTCGATGAATATGTCAATATCAACACACACTATGAATCGGCGGATGAGTAATCTATTACGCAAGATGCCATCATTAGAACATTTAAGGATATAGTAGGAGGCGGTCGACTCAGGGGTTAAGCGTGTGCCGGAGATGTTAACAAGACAAAATGTTTTGAAACGCATTCCCAAGCAATCGTGCAAGTACCGATAGAATGTGTTGTGATTTGGCTATTTGTCAAGTTTATGTGCTTAAGACGACTTGTCATCATCTACATATAGATTATGAGAGACTGGTTGATCCCGCGAACTTATCTCATATATTAAGTCGTGCATGTCTAAACATAAACCGAACTGCTTCGTTTTAACTTCTGCTACCCCTTGGAATAAGAATTACTGGGGGCAGCAAATAGATGCATTAAATATTTTGCTAAGTGCTTTAAAAGTTACAAAGTAAAGACTGCTTGAAGATCAACGTTCAACACCGAATCAATTTTGGCCGGTCCAATTGAGCTCCATAGTGTTCGACTATTATACTCAACACCAATTAAGAATCTCAACGTATCCAGCAGCTTTTTGAGCTCCATACCGATATTGTTACGGGGTGTATCGTTACCTGAAATCAAAACTTAAAGGTTGTTAAATAATATATTATCTAAAAGGTAGATAATATATGCAGGATATTACTTTATATAGTAATATTCAGAATTCTTATCCATAAATAGGTATAGACCATAATACCTATTTATTCCGCAGACTAATCAGCTGTAGGAGTAATCAAAGAGAGAGTTACAGATAAGAATTCATTTACATGTTTAGTATTAGATTATAATTAAGTTAGCATTTACAAAGATTGACCAAGAGACACTTTATTATATTTAATACAGTTTTCATTTTACCCTCTTAAGCTAGTCAACTTAAGAGAAGTCTTCCTCTGCACGTAGAAGTGTACGTGAAATATCGTAAGGCACCACTCGCAACTGAAGCAGTGCGAAGCGGACTTGTATTGAAACAGTACAAGTCGTAGTGCCTTGTTACACGCACTTTCATACTAAATAGCAAGATTGTAACGGGCTAAAGTTGCCTTAATGTTACACAGTCCCCGTTAAGTACATTAGGTGTACTTAACGGGATGGTCAATTACTAAATAATAGTAATTGGACCCAACACTCGGGTGTGGTTCACATTTGTGACCAACCCTTGTGGACGTGATGCACATGGGTGCATTCACATTAGGAGGGATGACGCCCAGCGTCATCCATGATGACGGCTAGCGTCATCCGTTACGCGAGGTATCTATAAAGATACGCTCGCAATACATATTAAATGATATCTATAGAGATAACATTTTAATTGGTAAAAATAGGTATTTGTATTTAATTCTATTAAATATAAATCAGTCTGAAATAATTACCTACTTGGTAAGTGCGCACGAGGAGACGGATTACCGCTCCCTTGACGACACTTTACCAGAGTTCTTATTGTGCTGGGTGAGATCGCTTGCGCGCCCACCACAACTCCCTCACTGAACGCAAGAGAAGCAGGTTTAACCGCTTCCTCGCTCTGCTAGAGTGTGTGCCTAAGTAGAGCGTGGCCGCATTACGACGTGCCCGCCTACACTTGGTAGCACTTGAAATTCTTCCCACGACCCGCATCTCTGCGTGTGTACGTGAGGATGAGCCTCAACATTGATTGGGCTCATTTCCCCCACCTCTCCACCATAATCGGGAGGTGGCAGGGCTAATGGCGGAGGGACTTGGTGAACAAGCCCTGGCCAGGCTCCTGGGTAGTCCTCCTGAGCAACATGTTGCTCAGTTGGAGCAGTTTGAGGCATTTGTGCTCGGACAGCGGAGGGCCGCGTCCGAGGCACAGAGCCATGCTGCGGCGGAGTCCGTCACTCAGACTCAGGATGAGCTGAGGCATGAGCAGGCTCGGAGCGAGGCTCTCAACAGGACTGTTGAGATGCTCTCTGCCCGGCCGCATCAGCCGAGGCCCATTCGGATGGACCCGCCCAAGTTCGATGGAACTGCGGCGCACACGATTGTCCACTGGCTTTTAGCCGTGGAGCAATGTGGTGTCGCCCAGCTCATCGAGGACGACAGCCGGATGGTGTCGTACGCTATGTCGCATCTGCGCGGTAAGGCCTCAGAGTGGGCTTACTCGGCGCTTATGGCGGACAGAAAAGCGTTCCCCTCATGGGCGATCTTTAAGGATAAGATTCGCGCCATGTACCAGCCGCCGAACAACGAAGTGTTGCTTCAGGCGCGCTTCTTTGGGGCGCGACAGGCGAAGCGATCTCTGCAAGAGTATGTGCAAGAGATGCGCTCGCTGTCCGCATCCATAACCGTAGGTCCGATTCCGGAGCACATTAAGGTGCCCACGTTTATGAACGGACTACGGCATGGCCCATCGCGACAGGCCCTTTTCAGAAAGGTGCCGTCGACGATGGAAGAGGCAATCCAAATTGCCTTAGTTGAGGAGCAATCCTACAACAGTGCCTCGGCGACAGCTTGGTATAAGCCGTCGGCCGAGAGGACAGATGCCACTCCTATGGAGTTGGGCAATGCAGACGTGGTCTGTTTTAAATGCGGCAAGCGCGGCCATATGATGGCTCGCTGCTATGCCAGGGTCCCTGCTGGGGCAAAAATGCCCAGCAAGAGGACTCCCTTCCCAAAGGGCGATGGCAAGAACCAGCGTGCGAGACGCATGAGTTCTGC
>NC_090613.1:6241027-6241300 GCF_004359215.1 Bremia lactucae
TACTATCAGGTACTCATGAGAGAGTCCGATGTAGCCAAAACGGCAGTAAGCACCCCAAGCGGTATGCTTTGGGAGTGGCTTGTGATGCCCCAAGGTTTGAAAAACGCACCAGCGACATTCAACCGAGTGGTGGCTCACGTGATGCGTCAGCACCGTGCCTACGCGCCTCATTACTTTGACGATGTATTCGTGCATAGTAAGGCCGAGGATGGGCTGAGCGCAATAGAGTCGCACAAGCGTCATTTAGACGCTGTGTTGCAGACTTTGAAGGAC
>NC_090613.1:6241400-6247213 GCF_004359215.1 Bremia lactucae
TCTAATTACTATTATTTTGTAATTGACCATCCCCTTAAGTACACCAAATGTACTTAACGGGGACTGTGTAACATTAGGGCATCTTTAGCCCGTTACAGTGACGGTGCGTGCTGCGGCCGTGTTACGCGGTGGCATCGAATCTTCCAGACTTCTGATCGCAGTCCAAAGCCCTGCTTAAATTGACAAAAAAAACGTAGCCTGATCAAAGCAAGCTGTGTTTTTTTATTTTAAAATTAAGCACGGCTTTGGACTGCGATCAAAAGGCTGAAAGGTTCGATCCGTAGCTCTCACGAGCGCCAAAATGACAAAATTTCGGGTAGAAAACACCCGTAAGCGCGGCGAAATCGACTTGGCTGCAAGTGCGCGGCCAAGAACATTGAACTCATGCTACAAGGCTTTTTTTAATGGGTTGCAAGCGACCTGAGGAGAATGGCGGCTCGTGGCAAAAGGGGCCGCGACTTACTTAGTGCGTATACGGAAAGTGAGATGAAAGGGTGACTGCGATCTTCATGTGGTGCTCGCGTCGCAGAACTTAGGCCGTTTTACGAATTTTGCGAGACCTAGTGGTCCTGTTTTATCAAAAATGGTGTCGATTGCTTGGGTCGTCGGCTTATGTATATATCGGTGAAAGGCAAGGATGAAAGCAGGAGCTATTGTCGCTGTAATAATGGAAAGGTGGAAGGGTGCCGTTAGCATTTCCCTTTTAAAATCGTCAAATTATGGAAATATTAACTCGTATGTTCTACTATGAAAAAAAGCGACACAAAAAGTACCTTTGTGTGAATCTCGTTCATAAAAAAAAAATTGATTTTTTTTTTTTAATGCCCTCTGCTTTTTAATGTGAGTGTGTAAATGCAGCGCGGTGTTCTATTCGAATTGATTCAGTACCCCTGTGCATGTAATTTACTTAACTTGTGACTATTTCGTGTCAAAAATGGCGATGATTTTTGACTAAATGTTTTTGTAGAGGTTTTAGTTACTTTATCACATATTCCCTAACATTGTTTTGCTTATATAAAAATGTATGCTTTAGTAGATTGATGGTCGCTTTTAAATTTGATCAATTTCTAGTACAAAATTGAGTTATGGCCAAAACAGCAACTCGTCGACGTGGCTTGAAGCAAAATACCCAAAGTGGTACGTGCAGTACCTATCCCTCTATCAATTCTATTCTTAAGTTCCCATTATTAGAACAAGGAGCTACATACGGCTTGCTGGATACACAACTTATTATGAACTTTGAGGATCTTAAAGTCGTGAAACAAGCAGCGGTGCCCCGTCTACTGCCTCACATAGACACCCCAGTGCCGTCGCCTTATTACAGGCAACTCGGTTGGCGAGTCACTTTCTGGAATGGTCTGGTATCTAATTTTGAAACCTTTTGGAAACTCACGACGATGCCGTGCGAGCTATGGTGTGGTCTTATAACGACAATTGGCTCGTTACTGCCGATCACGGAGGAGTGACAAAGTACTGGCAGTCTAGTTTGACCAATGCGCAGCTGTTACAAGGACACAGAGAAGCTGTGTGCTCGCTCAGTTTTTCACTGACGGATTTTGAATTTGTTTCGTGTTTTGGGGTCATAACATTGGTGTGCAGCTCGTGGACGAGTTCTTGGCCATGTCTAGCGTAAGCCGTTGCCAGGACTTTAAAGAAACGTGTGACGTGGTCGTTAAAGTAGCGTTTTAGATGTTTTTAGGCATCAATGTCGACGTTACGCAGTGGAATGCAGCAAACACTGCTTGTAGTTTGCTGATCTATGACAAATCGCTCACCGGTAAAGTTCGTGTTTTCTTCTTCTTGAGCTGAAAGATTTTGCCGTGATTCTCTCTTTGAATTTATAAATTTGTGGAGCTGCCACCAAGCGCATATGGTGTTTTGTGGTATACACATATCTTGTGTGGTATGCTGCGTGGTGCGTTAGAAATGGTACAAATGCAAGTAGAGACGCAATTTGTCAAGAATGTGCTGCAGAGAGATGAGTTCTTGGAGATCCGGCTGAGTTTCTGAATATGTTGCGTTTGTTGGAGTGAGAAGGTATCAATGGACCCATATGCGCTTTATGAAATGGATAGAAAGGAGCTGAAGGGCAGGATCGAAGAGACCATGGGGGCGAGTACAAAGAGGACTAGCTGTGGCGATATGTGTGGATAACTTTAGAACCTCCGCCTTAGTGTGTATATTTCTATTAAACTAGTACAATGTGATTGCAAAGATTTTTGTAATTTTCTTTATCACGTTTGTGTAGAGTTGCCCCGATTGGTTTCTGTAATTTTGGGACTTAAATATCCGGTCATTGTCATATTGAGGAAATTGTGTCCCATAATTGGATCCATATAATCACGCATCGTTTATAACGTGACATTCATTGGTTAATGTGTCAAAACTCGATTCCTGCAATTCGTGTGACCACTCTATAAAAAAAGGTCAGTATTGCTCTTTCTCACAAAAGAATTCCTCAACTCGAGGTAAAATGGTCAAACTGTTCTGTGCTATCGTAAATGACGCGGGAGCCGCATTTCCAGTGGACATTGATGCGGAGGCGACGGTTGGAGATCTGAAGAATGCGATCAAGAAGAAAAACCCAGCAACATTAGCATGTGACGCTAAAGACCTTGAGCTCTTTCTGGCGAAAAAAGACGAGGGTCGCGGTCCGTGGTTGACGGAAGCTGAATTGCTGGACGGTGTGGCAGACACCAGTGGCTTCGAGAAGTTGGACGTTGCGGGGGCGCCGCTCAAATTGATTGGCTTATCGAAAAGAGACGTCCGACTTCACGTCACGAAACAACTCGTGAAGGCCAAAAAGACCCCTGTTCACGTGTTAGTAAATGGTGTTCAAAATTCAGCAACCAAATCGTCCGCGTTAGAAGACTTGGTCAAAGAGGTGCATGCCGAAACGCTGACGAAAAAACGAACATTTCGTCACTCCCAGGTGGTCTCGTCCGATTGCGAGACAATCACAAATGAGCTTAACATTAAAATTACTACTGTTGATGTAACGGGGTGTATCGTAACATGAAATTTACACTTGAAGGTTGTTAATTAATATATTATCTAAAAGGTAGATAATATTTTGAGGATATTTCTTTCAATAGTAATGTTCAGAATTCTTATCCATATATAGGTATAGACGATTATATCTATTCATTCCGAAGACTAGTCAGCTGTAGAGATAAACAAAAGAGAGATACAGATAAGACAAGATAGAAACAATAGCATGTTAAGTATTCGTTTATAATTAAGTTAGCATTTACAAGATAGATAGAAAAGATACTTAATTATATTCATATAAATTTCATTTAACGCTCTTAAGCTAGTTGCCTTAAAGAGAAGTCTTCCTCTGCACGTACTAGTGTACGTGAAATAACGTACGGCACCACTCGCAACTGAAGCAGTGCGAAGTGGACTTGTACTGAAGCAGTACAAGTCGTAGTGCCCCGTTACACCTGGTAGCACTTTGTAGTCCGTCCAAGGACCACATTTCCCACATCTAACATGGACATGTTAGATGATAGTGGGAATACGCATCACGTTTCCCGTGAAAGCTACTCTTTCTAAGTGACATAGAAAGGAGTGCGGTCGAACGAATGAGTCCGACCGTAGGAAACGATGCAATCTTGGCAATGCTGTCCAATTCGGACAGAGATGCCCTCCATTCAGCCATCGCCAAGTTCATACAACGTGAACTTGACGAGATGAAGGAAAAAGAAGCCTTTCTGAACCAGCAAGGCTCTCAACAGGCAGAACTGTTGAGGTTACAACAGGTATAGACCCCTGTGCCTGGGATGACGCAAACGCGTCGTCCCAATTTAAAAGATCGACATCTCTAAGTATAGGGGAGTTCAAAAAGACTCCCTCTCAAGATAGTTTGTCGGGTTGGACGATACCTGCCATAAGGGCTTGTCATATCGTCGACGAGCAAATGCAAGTCGCATTTTCTCAGTCAAATTTGGCAGGTCGTGCCAAAACTTGGGCACTTGGCCTTAAGTTGCGCGACCCATATGTCTTTGGGACGCTAGATGTTTTTAAAGCCCGGCTCAAACAGACGTTTGAACAACCAAGGGCTGAGTTCAGAGCTCGTTCAGAGCTTCTAAAACTCAAGCAAGGCAAGCGTGATGCTCACGCATATGCCCAGCACATACGACTCTTAGCGAGTTGTATAACGAATGACCCAGTTCATGAGCACACGTTGATTACGGTGTTCATGCAAGGTCTTACGGATGGTTCCGTAAAGACCGACCTGTCCTGTTTGGAACTTTATACGCTTAAAGAAGCAATATCCGTTGCGGAACAGGAGGACTTTAGCTTGAGACAGGCTCAAGCTTGTTCTTCATCATATCGTCCTCCGAGACGACAGGAGTTAGGAGGTCCAGAACCTATGGACCTTTCTTACATCGAAAGCGAGAGACCTCGCTTTTTGAGCAATAAGCGATCGCAGAAATGCCATCGCTCCCAAACATCAGGACACTACGCTCATGAGTGTAGTGCCCCACGTCCTGCACCAAAAGGTACTGAACGTAATTTTGGACCGTATGCCAAAAAGGGCAACGATCGCGGGTCCGACGTTGTTGTGAAATCGCAACAGCGAGGCGGATCGCCAAAAAACGGACGGGGTCAGTAGGGGCGCAACGCCCTACTGATCCAGCAACCTCAAGAGAATTTGCAAATCTCTTGACAAAAGTTGCTCCAGACACACAATCATTATGTGTCTCTGCACGTGGTGATGAGGTATCCCTCATCACCTTGAAGTCAAAAGTGACAAATGATTTGTCACTCAGAGTCCTAGTGGACTGCGGAGCGTCAAATAATTTGATTCGTCGCCAGTCACTAGAGCGTTGTAGGCTCAAATATGTTGAGCGCGACATCTCTCCAACGAGGATGACGGTGCGTCTAGCGACAGGCGCATCGATAACAGTGATGAAACGCGTAGTGAAATTTCACTACACGTTAAGAGATTTACAGTATGATGATGATTTCATCGTACTGGATTTGGATGACAAATTTGATGTCATCCTGGTTTACCTTGGCTCAGAAAATACGAGCGAAGGATCAGCTGGTAGCATCGATCCGTAAAGATGTCTACCACTTGTACGGACGTTAGTAGAACTGCACAAGATCACAGTGTGAGTACCAATCACACTGTGGAGTCAGCTGCCGGCGGCTGTGTTAATGCACAGGAAGCGACGAATGCCCACCACTCGAAGAGGTCGAGTGGATTGAGACATGAATGTACGCCTGGCGGGCGACATTTAAATGGTATACCGGTTGCCCCAAAGGGACAACACGATGATCCTAGGTCGAGTGGAGAGTCGATCAAAAGTAGGCGCTTATACTCTTGATCTGCATGCGCCTCCGAAGTTAACTTCGGAGATAACTCAATTATCAACCCTAGAACCTAAGCGGTTCTTGAGAGATCTGCATGGTGGGAAAATCAAGCAGATCTGCGTACTCGTCACAGAGGACGACTACGTAACCGACATTCGGTCAGCGGTAATTTTTGCAGAGAACGAACGGGTTCTCAGCAGCTCATCGATGGACGAAAGTGTCCTCGATGTGAAGACTCGGATTGAAAGATACAGTACTCAATCTTGGGAGTCACTCAAGGGAAATCCTCTATACGAGGATTTAATAGAATTCAGGGATGTATTCCCTGAAGCAGTTCCATGCGAGTTGCCTAAGGATAAAGGCACTCGACATGAGATCGAGCTCAAACCGGGCTCGAAGTACTGTGTCATGAAGCAGTGGCCACTGCCTCGTGAACAAGTACTTGCGATCGATAAATTCTTTACCGATCGAGTAAAAGCGGGCCATGT
>NC_090613.1:6248288-6254617 GCF_004359215.1 Bremia lactucae
CACAAGTACTCTCGCAATTATGCAGAGATGACAGTACATCTCTCTCGTCTCTTGAAAAAAGACGAGAAATGGTTATGGAACGCTGATTGTCAGCGTTCATTTGAAGGAATCAAGCAAAGCTTGATGCAATCGCCCATATTGGCGATTGCGGATCAAGACAGACCATTCCATGTGGTCTGTGACGCCAGCGATTTCGCAATCGGCTGTGCGTTAATGCAATACGATACAGATGGCGCGGAGCGCGTCGTCTGTTACCAATCGCGTCAGCTGCAACCAGCTGAACGCAATTATCCAGTGCATGACAAGGAACTCCTTGCCATGAAATATTCATTGGCTAAATTTAGGGTCTACCTCCTAGGAGATAGACCGTTCATCGTATATACGGACCATGCGTCATTACGCACGGCCGTCAATAGCCCACACCTCTCGCAAAGAACGGCGATTTGGCTATCCTTCTTCGCGGAGTATAACTTCTCCGTCGAATATAAACCAGGACGACTTAATGTCGTCGCTGATGCGTTATCACGCCGACCCGATTTCGAGTCAGCTGTGCACTCCAACAGTGAAATGAATCCCACTGTTGCAACACTCACTACGAGTGTTCCGTCATCAACCTTAGTTGATGACATAAAGAAAGCCTTGACAGAAGATTAAAAGCTTCTATGTTTAATGGATCATCTAATGAATCCGTCCAATAAATCTTATAAAGATTTACCGGCTTTATATCGATCGTCATCCGATCGATACACAGCACGTAGCGGCTTATTGTATTACACAGCCGTTACCGGCGACACCCCACGTGTCGTCGTCCCAACTCACAATGATTTGCGCTTGCGCATCATATATGAGTGTCACGATGCTCCAACAAGTGAACATCGTGGACGTGGGAAGACTTACCTCACAGTAAGTTGCGACTTTTACTGGCCCCGCCAGTATCAGTTCGTGTGCAAGTACATTCGTGCTTGCGAGGTATGTCAACGGGTAAAGCCTAGCCCTTCATCCCATGCACATCTTCAATTTCTACCAGTGTTGGCAGTCCGTATCTATGGACTTCGGCTTCGGATTCCCGAGACGACAACAAAACAATGGAATCCTTGTTTTTGTTGACAGATTCAGCAAGATGGTACATCTTGCTGCGGTACCAGAGTCGATTACGGCTCCGGGTTGTGCCCGTGTCTTTATCGACACGGTATTGAAACTCCATGGGTTACCCCGTGAATTGGTCTCGGATAGAGATCCAAGATTCACGGCGGAGTTTTGGCAATCCGTGTTCCGATCTCTCGGAACACGGCTGACTATGTCAACATCCGATCACCTAGAAACGGATGGTCAAACAGAACGCGTAAATCGCGTCCTCGAAGAGATACTTCGAGGTTACGTCCAATCGTATCCGAATTGGAGCGAGTTCTTACCGATGGTCGAATTCGCCATCAATATTTCGGTGCATGCGTCTACAACGCATACACCGTCCTTTGTGAATGGCTTACGCCATCCTCGCATACCCACCCAACAATAGGGATCCTCTAGTTTAAGGGGGGGGACTCGCACGAGCAAAACCAATTCTGGCTCACGCTCATCACGCGTCGAAGTTAGCAACGACGCGAGTGATGTCGATGTCGAAGATATCGACATCGAAGACGAGAATGATCTTATGGCAGTACGCACAAAGCGTTCTGAAAGAGACAAAACAAATGAGTCAGCAGATGAATTTCTGCTAACTTGAGAACCAATAATCCGTTTCGTTCAGGATTCCATTGCTAACGCAGTGGACCAACAGAAACGGAATTCAGGCAAATATGGAATAGCACATGTTCTCTCATTTAAAATTAATGATCTAGTACAACTCTCTACAATAATCTTACCTAAACATGTCATCACTAATGTGGGTAGTAGTAAGATACCACTTAAGTTCATTGGGCCATTCCGTGTACTGCATCGCAGAGGCAATGCGTACACAATAGAATTGCCACGTAGGATGCGAACGCATCCTACGTTTTACGTTGGTCGGCTCCGCCCGTACCATCAGTACGCAGTTTCTTCCGCGGACGGATTTGACCACCCTTTTTCGGAATCCCTGAAAGATTATTGTGATCGCGAGACAGATTCTCATGTTGAACCTGAAGTTTCTTATGCCGGTTCCGAATATCCTCGAAACTACGATGAGTTGTCGTCAGCTCATCGCAAATAGCGCGATATTTCCGTTCGTACTCCAACATGGAGTACGCACTCTTCGAACGGTCTTCCAACAGCTCGATTTGGTGAGGCTGCACCGTCTGCTCCAACGAGCGACGCTTGCCGCGCTCGTGCTCAAGTCCCTTCTCCAAAACATGGAGGAAGTGATTCATTTTGTCGATCCTCGACATTAGATCCGACATACGGTTCGGATCTAATTTTCCCTCCTCCACCACAACCTTTGGTGGATTCTCACGGTGGTCAACGTTTCCTTGTGGAACGTATCCAGAACCACCGTGATGTGAAGGGGCAGCGAACGAGTTATCTTGTTCGCTGGCGTGGTTATCCACCTTCGCATGACAGCTGGGAGCCTCGTTCCCAGCTGATTGTTGACGTTGAGGGCCTCGTCCGTCAGTATGACGAGACCCACCCGATGGTTCAGAAGGCCCATCGGAAAACACGCGCCCTTGGCGCTTGTAAATCGATTGCAAAACGTCAATCGCGTCACGCATCTCAATAGAGATGCGAGCCCTCCCCAGGGCGAAGAAAGGGAACAGACATCCCCTTTTACCCTCTTCGAGCTGTCTACACAACACGAACAGGGATCACCCCACGTGAGGCATGGAAGCCCAGCCTGACGTGACAGCCGATGCAATTTATACTTTGCACCGATTGGAGTTCTTTTTTCAAATTTAACACAATTGGCGTTAAGTTTTTGAAGCCAAGCTTCGCGTCCAATGTCTTTGACATTGCGAATGAACGCACTCCAAGTTTGCATAAGCGAGACTTTATCTCGCTTATTGTTGCCACTAAACCATCGATGCTTAAGAAAAGCATCGAGATAGAAATCTTCCTCAGCGCGAAAGTTCTTCGCGCTGGGATCAAGCCCATGTAGCTTTGTCGCAACAAATAAGGGATATTTATTGTGAGGAGTAGTTTCTCCAGACAAGCTATTGATAAGCCTTTCTGTCAAAAGCCACGACTTTTTATCAGGGGCGAGATGAGACATTTTACTGTCTTCACTCTCCTGAGTGCTACTTACTGAGGCAGGGGTACCACAAGAACTTTTCTTAAGATGGCTTACGCCATCGTCGTCACCTTGCACAGAGACACGTGCAGGTGACCGTGCAGGTGACCGTACGGGAGACGGAACGGACGATGAGGGATCATCCTCATCGTCGGGTCCAAATAGACTATAACTCGTCTATCAGAATGAGCCCTCTCATTCGAAGGCTCATACTCAGCCGCCTGACGTCTATCAGGCGACTGCTACATTCTCCCCGAGTCGGCCATTTCGTCCAACTCGCATTCGTAGTTGACTTCCGAAGAGGGGTAGTATTTCCGTGGTGAATCACCACGTGCACTCGCAACATCTAGTGTTTGTCGAGTAGAAGATACTACGGCAGACGGAACGTCTGCCGCAAGAGATAATTGCGTCACCCGCGGCTGCACGAACCGCAGCCGAAGGCGCAGCACTATCAACACCCCGCATGAGATGATTATTCATGCGATGGAATTTGAAATAACGGTTCTGACCAATCAACATCATTTTAAAATTAAGTGGTCACATGGTGACCACTCCATCCAATGACAGTCAGAGTTATTGTTGTTTTAGGGAGGCGTGATGTAACGGGGTGTATCGTGGCGGCCAAAAATAAATTTTAAACAGCTGGGTAAGCTTTTAGATTCAAATAATTAAATAAAGTGCTATTTCCCTTATGATCTTAAAGCGTTAAGAGCCTTTCTAAGGCTTGCGCATTGATCTGTAAGAAATAAAAGCCTTTCTAAGGTATATCCTCTTAGGCACTAGTTGCCACTTGGTTCTACGAGCCCCACATTCCCTTGAACTAGGATTCCTTAAGCTTTAATAGCTGTACGAATCCCTGCGTTGTTGAACTCATTAGTTCAATAGAGCTAAGTGACTCTCAGAGTCTGAAAGTCTTCCTCTGACTTTAGGATCGAGGTAGCTCCGTTATAACTTTGGTGCATTTACGCTGCTATTAAATCTTTTCCTACATCTCGTTATGTAACGCGGGAGCAAATCAAGATTTCTCCTTTGATTTCCATGCCGCAAGCTGCCTGCATAAAAAGAATCGCAATTTTCGTGAGACCAAATCCTGTAACCTGTGTAACGAGCTAAAGTTACCCTAATGTTACATATTTCCGTTAGGTACACTTGATCTACCTTAGGGGATGGTCAATTACTTAATTTAAGTAATTAGACCCCGCACTCGGGTGTGGTCACATTTGCGACCAACCCTTGTGTGTGTGATGCAAATAGGTGCATTCACATTAGGAGGGATGACGGCTAGCGTCATCCTTTACGCGAGGTATCAAGAAAGATACGCTCGCATTACGTTATAAGTGTTATCGGTAGAAAGGACATTTTGATTGGTAAAAATAGGGATTTCTTTTTAATACGATTGAATGTATATCAGTCTAAAAACTACTTCCTACTCGGTAAGTGCGCACGAGGAGCCGGATTACCGCTCCCGTGACGACACCTAACCAGAGTACTTAGTGCGTTGGGTGAGGTCGCTTGCGCGCCCACCACAACTACCTCACTGCACGCAAGAGAAGTTAGTTAAACCGCTTCCTCGCTGTGCTAGGGTGTGTGTTTAAGTAGAGCGTGGCCGCGTTTTGACGTGCCCGCCTACACTTGGTAGCACTTGAAATCCTTCCCACGACTCGCATCTCTGCGTGTGTACCTGAGGATGAGCCTCAATATTGATTGGGCTCATTTTCCTCACCTCTCCGAACATCATCGGGAGGTGGAAGGGCTTATGGCGCAGGGACTTGGTGAATACGCCCTGGCCAGGTCCTGGGAAGTCCTTCTAAGCAACATGTTGCTCAGTTGGCGCAGTTTGAGGCATTCGTGCTCGGACGGCGAAGAGCCGCGTCCGAGGCACAGAGCCATGCTACGGCGGAGTCCGTCACTCAGACTCAGAATGAGCTGAGCCATGAGCAGGCTTGGAGCGAGGATGTCAATAGGACTGTTGAGATGCTCTCTGCCCGGTCGCATCAGCCGAGGTCCATTAGGATGGTCCCGCTTAAGTTCGATGGAACTGCAGCGCACACGATTTTCCACTAGCCGTGGAGCTATGCGGTGTCGCCCAGCTCATCGAAGACGACAGCCAAATGGTGCCGTACGCCATGTCGCATCTGCGCGGTAAGGCCTCATAGTGGGCTTACTCGGCGCTTATGGCAGACAGAAAACCATTCCCTGCATGGGCGATCTTTAAGAAATAGATTCGCGCCATGTACCAGCCACCGAACATCGAAGTGTTGCTTCAGGCGCGCTTCTTGGGGCGCGACAGGTGAAGCGATCTCTGCAAGAGTATGTGCCGGAGATGCGCTCGCTGTCGGCGTCCATACCGAAGGTCCGATTCCGGAGCACATTAAGGTGCCCACGTTTATGATCGGACTACGGCATGGCCCGTCGCGACAGGCCCTTTCCAGAAAGGTGCCGTCGACGATGGAAGAGGCAGTTCAAGTTACCTTAGTTGAGGAGCAGTCCTACAACTGTGCCTCGGCGAAAGCTTGGTAAAAGCCGGCGGCCGAGAGGTCAGATGCCACTCACATGGAGTTGGGCACTGCAGACGTAGTCTGCTATAAATGCGGCAAGCGCGGCCATATGATGGCTCGCTGCTATGCCAGGGTCCCTGCTGGGGCAAAGATGTCCAGCAAGAGGACTTCCTACCCAAAGGGCGATGGCAAGAACCAGCGTGCGAGACGCATGAGTTCTGCATCGACCACTGAGGGGTCGGGAAATGCAGGAGCGCAGTAGGGGCGGGATGCCCTACTGACGCGGACTCTGAAGCTACCCCTAAGTTCAGAGTTGTGGAACAAATGGGTAGCATAGTCCCTGAGGTCTCGAAATTTCGGACCTCAACCCTGCTGGTCTATAGCGCTCATGTAAGAGGCTATGACCAGGTGATGACCCTCCTAGTGGATTCGGGTGCATCACAAAATTTTGTGAAACTCGCGGCTCTAAGAAAGAGACCGGCGATGTTTGAGTCGCTTTGCCAGGATGGCAAGCGAGAAGAGGCGACCGTTCGTTTAGCGAACGGCGCGCTCGTTAAGTCTGAGGGAGTTCAGGTAGAACTCGCCTTCAGCTTTAGTGACTTCTCTTGTAAAGAGAAGTTCACAGTGCTAGG
>NC_090613.1:6259159-6274117 GCF_004359215.1 Bremia lactucae
TTTTGACTTTTGCTTCAATACTGGTCAATTTTTGATTGGAGGGTCCTATACTCACTCTTTTTGAATTATGCTTACTATCATCAATACGAGATAATTGTACGTTCATTACGCCACGCTCTTGTTGCATCGGACAATACGATGCTGTACTTTCGTTGGGGCTGGCTACATTTTTATGTCGATGTCATCTTGACAACACACGCAAGATGATGTATGTACATAGTACCGCGCACAGTCACGATGCGTATCGTTAAATTCTCGAAGTACCAAACACCCGCCGCAGAATATTCATCTAGCTCGCGTCATTTATTGCGCTATTCGTTCATCCTTATTATCCTTCGCTGCTTTTGTACAAGGGTACCATGCGATCAGAGTTTACAAGACCAATAAGTTTGCGTGCATCAAATGCGCTTGTAAAGGCGTGAATTCGCTATAGCCGGTGGAACAACGTACGTTTATGTCGATTTGGCTTTGCGAGATAGGCAAATGCAAGCAAGAGAAAAATATATTGCCTCGTATGCTCGCATGCTTCATTTGGTCTGGTTTATAGTATTTGTTGAAGCTTGCTGTTGAAAAAGATTGGTCAAAGACAGCTTGGCCGAGTGGTTAAGGCGTTAGCCTGCTAAGTTAATGGGGTAACCCGCGTGAGTTCGAATCTCACAGCTGTCGTTTTCTGTTGTGATATGCCGCTTCATAAAGTCCTTAATGTTCGCTTTGCGGGTCTGTTAGGAATCGAAAGGAGCGTGCCTCCGCCTTGGTATACAGCTGGAATGCTGCCTGGAATACGGCCTCATCCTAAGAAAATAGTTATGGATGAGTCGTCAAAGAATCATATATATAGGCGGAAAATAGAAATAGGGTAGGAACCACTTCGGTGGTCATCCGTAAAAATTGGAACGATACAGAGAAGATTAGCATGGCCCCTGCGCAAGGATGACACGCATAAATCGAGAAGTATCGCACTTTTCATTTCACGCCTGTAATTGGGCGACAAGTCTGATGAAACGGTCGCACAGCGAGGAAACTCGCGCAGGAGAGGTCAGCGGTGTTGGTTTACATTGTACAGCTTTCCTGGGGAGGAGTGATAGAGGTACTGGCAAAACTCTTGACTTGAGGGAAGAGGGGATCGAACCCCCGACCGCTGGGTTTGGAGTCCAGTGCGCTACAACAGAGGTATTCCACAAAAGACCACTTAATGGAAGCCGTAAAATGACGATAAAGAGAAGATCAGCAGCCCATGGCAACGATGCAAGCAAAATCGAGAAGCATCCACTGCCATGCACCACTACCACCCCCCCCGAGCCCGAACCCACGAATGGTTAAAAAGCCAGCGCTATACCAACGCAGATACACGCGACACCGGGCGTGTGTTCACTGGCCCTCTTCCTCGGAAGAACCGGCTGGACTACATATTGCTGTCCGGGGCACACTGTGATCGCTTTTACGCCAGCTCCAAGTATTTCCTGCCGACGCACGCTGGTGACCATCTAGCTCACTCGGTGCGTTTCCGGTCGTGCGCGCAGCTCCACGGTCGGGGGTACTGGAAATTTCCTCGCTACTTGCTCGAGTACCCAGTGGTGGTTACTGCAATCGAGAAAGAAGCTGAGCTGGTTCGTGATGCCCTGCGCACCTCTTCGAACCCGGGTAAAGTCTGGGAGGCGTGGAAGGCACACATCAAGACCCAGCTACAAGACGTGCAAAAGAAGCTTCGCCTCCAAGATACTCGGGCAGTTGAAGACGCTCGGGTCGCACTCGATCTGGCTGCCGCCCGATATCGTACGTCACCGCGTGATGACGATCGTGAGCTCTACGGTGAGGCTTTACGGAATTACAAGGAAATAGTCACTCGGACTAGTCAGTACAACCAAGACACTGCGTTCGACTTCCAAGCTACCAATGCTGAAAAGTCGACCAGGCACTTCTTCCGTCCGCTGGATACAAGCTTGCGGCGTGTCTCGATTGAGGAGGTTGTGACACCAACTGGCAGTGTCTCGAGCAACCCTCACGAGATTTCTCTCCGCTTCCTGGAGCACTGGGGGTCCGAGATGGGCGACCCTAACAGTCCGGCGGGACGGGCTCCTCCTCCTGACACTGGACTGCAGCACAAGCTTCTTGACTCGATTGTCCGCTTCGTCTCGGATATCGATAGTGCGATCTTGAACGCACCAGTTACTGCCGCAGACATGGCGAGTGCGATCCGACACATGAAGGCAACGTCGGCACCTGGCATGGACGGACTGACCGCTGGATTTTACCAGGTGGCTCCGGATGTGTTTGGCGAGTGCTTGAGCATAGTCTTCCATCACCGTCTCAAATGTGGCGTGCTGCTTCCATCACAGCGCAAGACAGCCGTCATGCTCCTGCACAAGAAGGGATCGCGTGCCGAGCCTGGTAACTACCGACCAATCGCACTCGTCCAAGTCGATGTGAAGGTGCTGTCCAAGGCACTGTCGTATCGGTTGCAGAGCGTCCTTCTCGACTTGATTCATCCTGACCAGAAGGGTTTTGTCAAACGTCGGTCGATCCACCACCATATCCGGTTCCTCGCGGATCTACAAGACTTGGTCACGAGCCGCGACGAAGAAGCGTATGCGCTCTTCCTGGACTTCCAGAAGGCGTTCGATCGCGTCAATTGGGACTACATGTTCCGACTGCTCGAGCGCATGGGTTTCGACACCGCGTTTCTACAATGGATTCAGCTACTGTACACCGATCCCCAAGCGCATCTTGTCATCAACCAGACCATTCAGCCAGCACTGCACCCAACGAGAGGGGTGAAGCAAGGTGATCCGTTGTCTGCTCTGCTATTCGTCTTGACACTGGGTAACATGCTGCGCTCACATGACGAGTACGGTGTGTGTCTGAACGCGGATCACACTACCACGTCCATGTTCTTTGCGGACGACTCGACTCTTCTTGGTAGCTCGATACCGAACCTACAGGCTCAGCTGGCGATCGTGGAAGAGTACTGCATGGCTCTGGAGCGCAGCTGAACCTGTCCAAGTCGGTGCTTCTCGCACTGAATCGAAGCCACGACTGTCCTTTGCTTCCTGAACCGAGACTGTGAAGTATCTCGGCATCCCGTTCGGTCAGTCTCCAGTCGTTGACGCCATCGTCGATTTTCTGGACCAGCGCTTCTACGACGGCGTCAAGGTGTGGTACAGACGAGCTCGAACACTTCGTGGCCGGCTTCTGGTGGCTCAAACGATGGTGCTCTCGCGTCTCTGGCACTACACGCAGCACGTCTCGATTCCTGCTACAGTGGTGAAGCGGTGGCAGTCGATGCTGAACCGATTTGTTCTGAGTCGGACGCACGACCGAGATGCATCCCACGTCCAGCTCATCCCGCGCGAATTTTTGTACCTGACCAAGCGTGAAGGTGGCCTCGGCATCCCCAGCTTAGATGCCCATTTCAAACGACAGCGTCTTGCATTGCTGCTGCAGTTCATTCGTGCAGCACCAGACGCGAATGCTCGGAACTGGACGACCGCCGGCGTTGAGCTTCTGACGTCCATTCTTCCTCGCTACGGGGTACGACATGCCTTAGACCTTCTTGTGATCTCTTCGCTCCGGCATGGCGCAATGATCACTTGGAGTCTAGCCTCGCCGTGGTGGAAAGCAACCTGGATCTGGTGGTACAAAACTCGATGGGAGCTGACGTGGCGTGACCTTCCAATGGTGGAGCAAGCTGCTTACGGTCTTCACCAACCGATCTGGTTTCATTCCGATGCTGCGCTTCACTACGAGCAGGCTGCACGAACGCACACCAGCTCACCACATCGACGATGTCTTGGTATGGTTTCCGAACCGCAACGCAGTTTTCGACTCCACGTGTCCCGAGTCTTCCGCATGCGTTCGCTGGCGGACTTCATGCGCGCGGGTTGTGCGTGGCCGTCCCAGCGTGACTTTGTTGAACGGCACATCGACTTTACACTCTTGTCCACGGCACCTGGACAACAGGCGAAGTGGCTACGAGTACTGTACAATGAAGCCACGCAGATCGTCTGGCGTCTGAATTGTGCATCAGGCCCAGCTCGCTTTACAACCACCACCTCCATACCTGGGATGCATGAGCGGGGACAAAGTATGCCTGGTTCCTGTAATTCCACGATCGGCTTTGCTTCGTGTGGTGTGGACACCAACCCCACCGACGAAAGCACACCCAATGAATGCTCACTCGCGCCGTGTGAGTCAGGAACAGATCCGGTCGTTTGTGCGGTACAGCAAGCACCTGCGCGCGATTCTGCTCCCAGTATTTGAAGACTTGCAGTTCCGTCTAGCGTTCCGTCTTTTGCCTGTGCGCTCTCGGTTCTGGTTCCTCGAAGCTGCTCACCCACGCATTCAATATTGCTTGCGCGATGGGTGCAACGCCATCGAGACGGAGGAGCACTTGTTCTTTGAGTGTACTCTTGCGACCCAGCTGTGGCGTCTTTTGAACCAGCTTGTTTCTCCGCTGTTACGTTCGAGACCGAATTGGCTTGACATCGCCTTGGCGAAGAAGATGCGTGTGCGTGACGACTACAAGGGCTGTGATGACGTAGTTCATGACGCTTGGCACACACTTCGTGCTGTGACGCTTCATTTCATCTGGACAGACCGCAATCGTTGCCTCTTCGACGGGAGACAGCCCACGCCTGTTCTCCCCGCATTACAGGTCATCTTGACAACGGCTTGCGCGCACTTTCGTCACCGCCTTCGTCGCCTTTACGATCCTGGTCAGCAGGCGCAGCAGCAAATTCTCCTTGCTCTGCTGTCCCGCAACCGACTCTTCAGCGATTTTCTCAGCCAGAACCCGACGGCGTTACACGTCCGCCAGCGTGGTCTGTACCCATAGAAACGGATGCGTAAAGCCTTGGCTTCATTTTGATTATCATAGGTGGATCAGGTGCATTTCGCCCATTATCATTACTCTCCTTATGGACCCTATTCTGCGCCGTAGGCAAGTATGATGCGACGTACTGAGCAAATGCTCCGGATCCAGGTTTGCGTCATTATGCCTTGGGTCAGGCCGTTTTCCCGTACGTACATCTTCTCTCCCTCTCTTTTTTATGGCAATGCAGTGTCCACGTCGGGAGGACTTGAGTGCGTACACGATGTACGCACCATCTTCGAGCGGCTCACTTGCACGCCACGCCAGGGCTGCTACTCCCAGCGGTCCCACTCCATGGCCCTTGTATTGGTTCCTGTTAAACACGTCCACGCTAACCCGCCAACCCGTCTTCGGAACCTCTTCGTGGAGAAACTTCACCAACTGTACATGCTTCAGTCCGCCCCTTCGGCCTGAATCGCTGCAAAAATTCTGGTCCAGAAACTTCTCGCTGAGCTTCTTCAAAATTGCGACTTCTCGGTCGAGCCGCCCATTAACTCAAACGCCATCTGCACTGCGTGCAGCGAGCAATCGTCTTTCGGGCTATCGGCCATATATTGGAGAGCTGGTAGGTCCGAGCTAACAAACTCGGCATATGCCATGTCGCGTTCTGGGTGTTTAGCGCGATACCGGTCGTACGACCCCACCAGTGCTGCACACTTCGACAGCATGCTCGCGGCCTTCCATTCTGCCGACTTATCCTCCCACTGGACCAGGTATTCCCGAGCGATGCCCTCTCCACGGCGATCCAGCACCCGCGCGACTACGTACTCCTTGTCCTCCGTCTCCGTCTCCGCTTCCTCACGCTCTCCGAAACTTGGCACAGTCTACGCCGCTTGGGACGAAGATCATCTTGGTCCTCCTCCCCTGACGACTCACCCAATCCGGCAGAAACCATCAAGACTCCCGCCTCCTCCTCAAGTGCAACTCTCACCGGTCTCATGCCCCCAGCCACCAGTATAATCGGCGCATGCGGTGACAACCCAGTCCCGGTTTGAGTCGCACCGTTACAGGAGGCGTTTGCCTCAATGGCTTCTTCGCCGGCTTTGGGGTCTTGCACCTCTTGGACATGTGGCAAAAAGTCTACATGAAATGTCACAAAAAAAAAAAAAAAAGAAAAACGTACGCGTGGCGGCTGATGCGGGGGGTGACTTCACGCGCTTCTTCCCCACCCCAGCGGGTGAAGGGAGTGAGTCCGCCTGCGCGCCTTCATCGTACAGAGGACGTATACGCTCGTTTCCAGAGTACTTGCGTCCGTGCGTCGTGGTGAGTCCGTTGTCGAGACCGTCCGGTCTAGCTGGCCACTTTCCACTTCCGACCTTTTAACCATGTTTCAAATTCCAAAAAAAAAAAAAAAACGTATCATAGCGTAGTATTGTATCTATTTTAGCCAGGTAGTTTGATTAGTCCCCTGTCTATTATATTTAATATAGACAACCTTTCAACTGAGCTATTCCCCCGCCCTGACTTGAAAGAAAGTTACACTTATAGAATCATCGGATTTGCGATCGCTCTTATTGAATTCGGCTACCTGAGGTAGCTCTTGTGGAGGGTATTTCTCTGTGTTGTGGCTGTCCCTAAACCATGTTTCTATGTTGTCGTTATAATTTAGCAACCCCGATTTTAACTTGTGCCCCTATAGCTCAGTGTTAGGGTGTCTGTATTAAAATATTACTAATAATACGACCACTTCTTATTTACCTCGTCTAAATAATTTTAAAATACAGTGTTTCGATCTTGACGACGGACAAAGGTGTGTTGGTCATTGTTGGACATCGAGTGTGTTAATACTTGCATGGGCTGGGATGCAAGGTGTCAATATGTAAGCTATTTCCGGCAGTACAGTAAGACAGCTGTTACTCCAGAAATCGGACTTGAAAGAGCGTAGCATTTTGCTGCATAAGCCCTCCTAAAGACGGAGTTCGCTTAAGCTCATGTAGCAGCCGGCGAGGCGAAGTTTGTTGTAGATCATCATAATTTCGGCGAAAGCAGGCGCGAATATGGGCACTGAAAGTGGTGTAAATCACCCGCAAAGCCGGAATGGGTGGCATCGGTCGACTTTTATTGAAAATTCGACTGTTGCGTTCAGTCCATAGCAGGTGAAGAGTAACAGAACGTAGGATATGCCACATGTCCTCGATTCCGGATCGATCGGTCGCCCACTTGTCAAAGAGACACGGCGGACGCCCGAGAGCAATAGCATACCAGTTCGTTTTTTTCCGGAAAAAAACTTTCCAATCATGGCTGATGCACGTCCACAGAGCAGCAGCCAAAGTGCATTCGAAAAACAAATGGCGTTCAGTCTCGACCAAAGCACAACCGTCTTTCGGACAGTATATAATGTCGGGATCTGTCACCGACAGGAAAGAGAAACGAGAGCGAGCTGGAAGCAATCGGAAGGCCACACGAAATTGTAGGTCATCAAAAATTGGTAGAAGTAGCTGTCGAAGTCGTTTGCGCAATTGTATAAATCGCGTTACTTCCCCGTCGGATGTTCTGTTGTCGTGTAACGTAATCGGGTGGGGTCTGATGTGTGTACTTGGTTTCTAAATTAAATGTAGAAGTGCCAAACGGGAAACATCAGGTGCGACGTGTACCCGGCCGTTGACTAGTACACCCACATAGGGTGCAGAAATCCTTGACGTACGTGAAATCGCACTATTCACAGGTGTTCCGCATAAGGGCGCAATCCTAAGAAACACTTGCAGTAGTTCACGATAGAGAGTCTTGAGCCACCGGAACTGCTTGTACGGGTGGACCGCAGCATAGCTGTAGTCAATGTGAGTCTCTGCAAAATTTGCTTCAGAAGGCCAATGACCGTCACCATCAAGCACGTCGGCAAGGGCACGTATCCGAAACGCACGTGCCATGTGACGACGGAAACTACGCTGTGGCTCTGCCACCATGCACAAACTGCGGCGGGAAGTGAGTTGGCCAGGAACTCGCGACTGTTGTTCGTGCTGAAAGATCGGATTTCCGTGAAACCAGATCGGCTCTTGCATCGCGTACTCGAGTCTTGTGGCGTGTGCGATGTCATGCCAAGTCACTGGCCATCGGAGTTCAAACCAATTGCGCCAAGTAATGCGCCACCACATCAATAGGCTGGTCCAGTTAAGATCGAAGCCGTGGCGCCGAAGATTTACCGTCAAGAAATCGAGCGGACTTTGTGGTCCCCAGTCTGGAAAGAAACCGGCTATGAGTCGAAGCCCCGGCGTGGTCCAATTGCAGTTTATTGGGTTAGCATCGTTTACAAACCGTAAAAGCGTTTGTATACGTTGCCGCTGCACTAGGTCGCTGATGTTGGGGAGCTGGAGTCCGCCTTTATCTCGACGTTTGTGCAGGATTTCATTCGGTACCAGTTGAAAGTACCTCTCACCGCGTTCATACTTTCTACCGAGCACAAAGCGATGTAAAGCGGCTTGCCATTGTTTCAGTAGGCGATCGGGAACGACGACGTGCATGGTGTAGTGCCAAAGGCGCGACAACACCATAGTCTGCGCGAGTAGAAGGCGTCCATCAATCGTACGCGCTCGATGATGCCACATTTTAAAACCATCATAGAAACGCTGGTCAAGAAAACTGATAATATCATCACTGGTATTGCGCTGGCGAAAGAGAATACCAAGGTATTTCATGCCCCTATAGCTCAGTGGTAGAGCACTCGCTTCGTAAGCGAAAGGTCGGTGGTTCAATCCCGCCTGGGGGCTGCTTTTGACTTTTGCTTCAATACTGGTCAATTTTTTATTGGAGGGTCCTATAATCACTCTTTTTGAATTATGCTTACTATCATCAATACGAGATAATTGTACGTTCATCACGCCACGCTCTTGTTGCATCGGACAATACGATGCTGTACTTTCGTTGGGGCTGGCTACATTTTTATGTCGATGTCATCTTGACAACACACGCAAGATGATGTATGTACATAGTACCGCGCACAGTCACGATGCGTATCGTTAAATTCTCGAAGTACCAAACACCCGCCGCAGAATATTCATCTAGCTCGCGTCATTTATTGCGCTATTCGTTCATCCTTATTATCCTTCGCTGCTTTTGTACAAGGGTACCATGCGATCAGAGTTTACAAGACCAATAAGTTTGCGTGCATCAAATGCGCTTGTAAAGGCGTGAATTCGCTATAGCCGGTGGAACAACGTACGTTTATGTCGATTTGGCTTTGCGAGATAGGCAAATGCAAGCAAGAGAAAAATATATTGCCTCGTATGCTCGCATGCTTCATTTGGTCTGGTTTATAGTATTTGTTGAAGCTTGCTGTTGAAAAAGATTGGTCAAAGACAGCTTGGCCGAGTGGTTAAGGCGTTAGCCTGCTAAGTTAATGGGGTAACCCGCGTGAGTTCGAATCTCACAGCTGTCGTTTTCTGTTGTGATATGCCGCTTCATAAAGTCCTTAATGTTCGCTTTGCGGGTCTGTTAGGAATCGAAAGGAGCGTGCCTCCGCCTTGGTATACAGCTGGAATGCTGCCTGGAATACGGCCTCATCCTAAGAAAATAGTTATGGATGAGTCGTCAAAGAATCATATATATAGGCGGAAAATAGAAATAGGGTAGGAACCACTTCGGTGGTCATCCGTAAAAATTGGAACGATACAGAGAAGATTAGCATGGCCCCTGCGCAAGGATGACACGCATAAATCGAGAAGTATCGCACTTTTCATTTCACGCCTGTAATTGGGCGACTAGTCTGATGAAACGGTCGCACAGCGAGGAAACTCGCGAGGAGACGTCAGCGATGATGCTTTATCTTGTACAGCTCTCCTGTGGAGGAGTGATAGAGGTACTGGCAAAACTCTTGACTTGAGGGAAGAGGGGATCGAACCCCCGACCGCTGGGTCTGGAATCCAGCGCTCTACCACTGAGCTATTCCCCCGCCCTGACTTGAAAGAAAGTCATACTTATAAAATCATCGGATTTGCGATCGCTCTTATTGAATTCGGCTACCTGAGGTAGCTCTTGTGGAGAGTATTACTCTGTGTTGTGGCTGTCCCTAAACCATGTTTCTATGTTGTCAATACAGTTTAGCAACCCCGATTTTAACTTGTGCCCCTATAGCTCAGTGGTAGAGCACTCGCTTCGTAAGCGAAAGGTCGGTGGTTCAATCCCGCCTGGGGGCTGNCTCCGAGCGTTCTGTGCTTCCATTTCTATGGCTTGAACAACGTCAGGATAGTCAAGTAGCCTTGCAGGGAAACGCCAGAAGCCACGACCGTGCAGTTGGGCCATGGACCGAAGTGTAACCTGATGCGCCAAATGATCGCCTGCGCCCTTTGGCTCAAAATACTTGGAATCACCGTAAACTGCTCCACAGAAATCATTGGAGAGTAAGATGTAGTCAAGGCGGTTCTTACGGGGATGAGGCCCACTGAAGACACGGTCTTCCGGATGATGAATCCTCCACGCATCAACCACCCCTAACTGGCCTAGCCAACCCAGACATGCACTTCTACCAGTTGAAGAGGAAGAACGTGTACCAGACGCATCGACAGCAGGATCGAGAGCCGTGTTGAGATCCCCCAAGACAAGGTGTGTACTGTTGTCGCCAAATATATCAGTGGGCAGGTGTTCGAAGAAAGCTGCCTTCTCTTCGTTGTCTACAGGAGCGTAAACATTGTGAATAAAGAGGGAGGCGTGATTGACAACAACTTCAATCACTAAATATCTGCCCAGCACAGATAGCTCGTGTAGTTCTTTCGCCGTCTCGTAACCAGGAAAATCGGAACGCAAGACGGTGAGAACTCCACAAGTCCGACGCGGTGGTGCCACGAGAGTCGAAGCATTGTGGTCACCAACAAATAACTTGTGCCGAAAGCGGGCATCGTGATGAAAAGCAAGAGTCGCCAGATGCTGTGAGTCACGAAGTTTGGTTTCTTGGACGCATGAGAGGCTGTGTTTCATGAGAATGTTCTCGATAAGCAGGTGGCCATTCTTTTTTATCCCGTTGGTATTGACAGTCACTAGGCTGATATTATCCCAGGAGATCTGGCCACGCAACTCCCTTGAATCCACTTTAGCACTCAGTACGCAGTGGGCCAGTCACCAGGGTAGGTCCACCACTGGTCTCTTGCAACTGTAGAACCGCTTCGTCATCCGGGAAGAACAGCTCACAGGTGCGGAGGTATTCGAGGTCG
Source organism: Bremia lactucae (assembly GCF_004359215.1). Taxonomy (NCBI): domain Eukaryota; phylum Oomycota; class Peronosporomycetes; order Peronosporales; family Peronosporaceae; genus Bremia; species Bremia lactucae. The sequence continues at coordinate 6,270,167 of NC_090613.1, forward strand.
TCTAGTAGGGAGCCCTGCCATTGAATAGTCTCCCAAATGTCAAAACACTTCGTCCCGATGTCGGACCTCAGCAGGGTCAGCAACAAGTTCGGATGTAAAAGCCGACAATTCAACGCTGGGATCCATACGACCGGATGACCAGTGAGACGCTGGATCCAAATGTCTTTAGTGAATAGCTGGGGCGCCGTACACATGAGCATAGTCTCAAATAGTGCAAGAGCACGAGACACACGTAGTGCTGTATGGACGCCAGGTTTCTTCCACCATACCGCCATAATTCGAAAGATTTCGTCACGCGTCTTGGGAAGTTTCGAGCCAAAATATTTCGCCCATTTGTGTGCAAACGTTGTGTTTGTCAACGGGTCAGAAGCACTCAAGATCCGGTTCAGCATGTGCAGCTGAGCAATTTCAGAAATACTTTCTTCATTCTCACTCATCGCAGCCAACAAAGCCGCATTGAACGCAAGCGGGGCCTTTGACGAAGCCGAGTAACATAGCGCATCCGGGTTATTCGTTTTCCGTATCGTATTCCGTAAAGCAGCAACTCTCGCATCCGCCGCCGCAAGGCAAGTTGGCCGGAGCGAGAGATTGGCCGTTTCTTCAGCATCCTCTAATTCGGCAGCTGCTTCATGAATGGGCACGGCCTGTTTCGTCCTCTTCACGGTCGTATGATTTTTATAGAGAAAGTGGCTAGCTTCCATACTCGTTCTCACGGCTTCTGGGACTTTGACCGTGTGTGGAACAATCTGGAAACGCACAGGAGTGCCGTCACCGACCACAGCGCGTCTACACTCGAGGTTAACTTCGACCTGTCCTAGCACAGTAAAATAATTGCTCGTCGTGATGCCCGTGACCGGTTTAGGCTTGTTTTTCCGGAGAGTGTTCGCAAAGTCGTCTACCTTGCGTCTTCGCTTGCCGTTGGACTTGTATATGAGAGAGTCCGGTTTAGTCGTGCCTTCAAGGTTTGCGGGCGTTGGAGCAGTCAGGAGGGGAACCCTCTCGGAAGAGCTTACCTTGTCGGCATCAATGGTGCCCGGCGAATTCGTCAGCGTGCTTACATATAGATCAGTTTGTGTTCTTGTCTTCGGACTGTCCGGTGGCGTCAGCAGTGAGTCCGTGTGAGAATCTAGGGACAGTACACTCGTAGCATCGTCCTTAGTATCAGGCTTGGAAGACAAAGGCATGCGTCGCTTGACAGCGTCAGCGTACGATGTCTTGCCTCCGGGTGAGTGACTAGGTGCCGACGCCACAGGTGTTCCCACCGGAGGGGAACTAACGGAGTCTAGCGAGAGAGCGAACGGTGAGCGTTGACCAAATCCAAGACGCTGAGAAGGAAACGCAGCATCCCTTCCAAGAGCCGGGTAGACACGTCCGCCGAACACAACTTGCTCACAAACTTTTCCATCGACCATCAGTGCTCCCGGGCACTGCGTCGTGCGAAAGTAGATGCGAAACGTTGCTGTTGTGAGACCCGTCGTAAGGCTTACGTCGCGGAAGGTGGCGTATATGGGCTGGGCCCCATGGTCGTGAAACCCTTCCACCAACAATTTGTCCTCAAAATCACTGTCCACACCCGACACATCAAGGTAGTAGCGATCGGCGAGGATATCGAACTCGGAGAACTTGTACTTGCCTCCAAGAATCTTAACTTCTTGCCGCGCTAGTGCTTCACAGGCCGCGCGGGTTTTCACCCTGACACGTAATTCGCCGCTGCGTCCTTTCGAGAGCTGTCCAATTTGGACCGTTTGAATCTGCTGCTGAACGACACGGTTCCCATTGTCTTTCAAAAAGGAGTTCGCTATCTTCATGATGTTTGTGTGTTCAAAAGCCCGGCCCGTGGCAATCGTCATCACAAACTTTGCACGAGGCATGTCATACGGGCGAGCACGGGCAATTAACACCGACACAGCTTCCTTGCTGGCACCGGAGTCATACAGGGCATCAATGGCTTCGATGTCTGCCGCTCGAGGGAGTGGAAGCGTCAATTGCACAGAGACCGGAGCTTGTACCGCATCACGGCGAAGTTTGGTATCACCCTGAAGAAGTTGACGAAGCGAAGATGTTGGCGCATTCATCTCCGGCGGTACGGAGGCCGCCATCTTCGTGTCAACGTGAGAGTCTGGTAGAGGCGGCGACGACGCTTGATCTTGTACTCCTTCGTCGACGATCATAGGAGAGGTCGTATCGCGAAGAATTACGGACATACCACCCCCAACGTCGCCAGTGCTTGCGACAGAGCTTACGACGGATTCGTCGCTGATCGGAGCGCACGGTGTCGCAAGAGATGAATCATCGGATTGGATGAAAGTGATGTCGGATGGTTCGACGAAACTTCCTGCGGAAGAGACGGGACAGGTTGACTGCTCGTACTGGGTGAAGACCGCGTCATCTACTGGCGTAGGTGCTGAGACATCAGAATGGGATGGTTCCGCGAACCTTCCTAGAGTAGAGACGGGACAGGTCGATGGTTCGCACTGGTATTGAACCACAGAACCAACTGCCGTAGGAGCTGAGACATTAGGTTTCGTAGGGTTGTGTGAAACCATTTAAACGTTGATTGGCTGGTAAGAGAAAGTTTAAGTACTTCTGGCTGTTGCTTGGGCGGCTTATGCTCGACGAGGAAAATTGAGAAGTGGCCCCTATAGCTCAGTGGTAGAGCACCCGCTTAGTAAGCGGAAGGTCGGTAGTTCAATCCTGCCTGGGGGCAACTAGGACTGTCTGTGCGCTGTTCTCTGGTTGAATTTTCATATCAACGCCCTTCCTCAGCAGAGCCCGACACCCACTCAGCAGCTGGTTACTCGCTTTTTCATTCTTGCCTGGAGATACTGTTACTACTAAAAGCTGTGCTGGAACATCTTTTACCATAAGGCCGCTCTTGTGCAGTGGTACAGCATCGACTTGGAGTGCGAAAGGTTGATGGATCAATCCTAGCAGGGAGGAACACGGCTGCGCCTGCCGATGCGTCGAGGACTATTGTATCATACGTCCGACGTGATCCGAAATCTAAAACACGCAATATTTACCTTGTGAGTCAGAGAGTGTGGCGAGGGTCAAGGCCGTGCCCTCTTCTCTCAACAGTTGTGCCAAAGTTGATCCTTGAGTGATTAAGTTTGAAACATCTACGAATGCAATCGATACAATAGCAATTCAGAAATCGCAACCTGCATAAGTGTAAGCGCTGCTTTATCGGAGCGCAATTTGTAACCGTTTGGTTAAATGTGAGCGTTCAATAGACTTCGGGACGAAGTTCCAAGGGTATCGGAAAGATTGCTGCATTTGCGTTTTCTGGTTGGAGCAGGGTTCGAATCGTGACGTTAGGAGTCACCATTTTGGTCCTTGACCACTGCACCAGGGCAAAATCGATCCTAAGTGGGATCTATCGACAAGAACACAGAAAGTGTACTACAGTGATTGCTTAAGTTGCGTCTGACGAGAAAGAACCGCTATAGTCATACAAGGGCTCGAACCCTGAACCGCAGTGGTATACGACTGAGCTTTACTGCCGCTGCCAGGCCCCTATAGCTCAGTGTTAGGGTGTCTGTATTAAAATATTACTAATAATACGACCACTTCTTATTTACCTCGTCTAAATAATTTAAAAATACAGTGTTTCGATCTTGACGACGAATAAAGGTGTGTTGGGCATTGTTGGACATCGAGTGTGTTAATACTTGCATGGGCTGGGATGCAAGGCGTCAATAAGTAAGCTTTTTCCGGCAGTACAGTAAGACAGCTGTTAATCCAGAAATCGGACTTGAAAGAGCGTAGCATTTTGCTGCATAAACCCTCCTAAAGACGGAGTTCGCTTGAGCTCATGTAGCAGCCGGCGAAGTGAAGTTTTTTGTAGATCATCATATTTTCGGCGAAAGCAGGCGCGAATATGGGCACTGAAAGTGGTGTAAATCACCCGCAAAGCCGGAATGGGTGGCATCGGTCGACTTTTATTGAAAA
>NC_090613.1:6275591-6280351 GCF_004359215.1 Bremia lactucae
ACAGATCCATTTACCATCAGCGCGCTTGGGCACGAGGACGACAGAAAATACACTCGCCAAGTTGCGGACGTAATACCAGTCGCCAGGTTCACTTCGCGAAACGTGTCATAAACCGGTTTGCATCCAATGAGGAACAAGCGGTGCAAGATAACGTCGGTTTCCGTGTCCGAGTCGACATTGGAGATGTCGATAAAGTACCGTCCGCCGAGAATGTCAAATTCCTTGAAAGTGTAGACACCACCAAGTATATTTACTTTCGTGCGCTCTAAGCGCAGGCACGCGTCCCTCGACTTGACCTTCAAGCGAAGATTTCCGCCAGGAAGCTTGGAGATCTGACCGATCTCAAATTGCTTATAAAGTTCTTCGAGGTGTTCATTGCCGTGGCTTTTGCCAGAAAGCGATGCCATGATCTTCATCAGTAAAGTCTTCGCAAGCGTCCGGCCAGTGTCAATTATCATGTCAAATTTTTCATTCTTGCCTTGAGTACTGTTGCTCCTATAAGCTGTGCTGAACGTCTTTTCTCTGCTGTCGCTCTTGGCGGTGGATTGCTTCGATTTGGAGGCGAGAGGTTTGTGGTTCGATCCTACGGGGAGTAGCACGGCTGCGCCGCGTTGCGTCGGGGAGTTTTGTCTCATTCTCACGTGATCCGACGTTGGGCGTGAATCTTAGCTTGGAGCGGAGCGTGTGGTGAGGGTGAAGGCTCCCTGTTTTCTCGTCAGGTGAAGGTACCTTAGTGATTAGCTTGACACATTCCGATCGACGTTCTTAGCAATTCGGTGTCGCACTTTCATCAGTTTCAGCGCTGCTTTTTCGAGGGCGCTTTGTAGCCGTTGGTTAAGGAATCACTAGCGTTTGGGACGAAGTAAGGGTATGTTCAGTGCCATTTGCGTTTCTGGTTGGATCCGGTTCGTACCGTGATTTTAGGAGTGGGCTTTTTGGTCCTGCGGCTGGATCTGGGCGTGATCCATCTTTGGTGGGATTTTCGACACGCGCACTGCAAGTGTACTAGAGCGGTTGCTTTCGTTGCGTCTGACGAGAAAGCAGCGGTGTAGTGGTGCAAGGGCTCGAACTTTGACTTGTGGGTTGCCGGCATATTGCGCTGTGGCCCCTTTAGCTCAGTGGTAGAGCACCCGCTTAGTAAGCGGAAGGTCGGTAGTTCAATCCTGCCTGGGGGCAACTAGGACTGTCTGTGCGCTGTTCTCTGGTTGAATCTTCATCTCAACGCCCTTCCTCAGCAGAGCCCGACACCCACTCAGCAGCTGGATACTCGCTTTTTCATTCTTGCCTTGAGATACTGTTACTACTAAAAGCTGTGCTGGAACATCTTTTACTATAAGGCCGCTCTTGTGCAGTGGTACAGCATCGACTTGGAGTGCGAAAGGTTGATGGATCAATCCTAGCAGGGAGGAACACGGCTGCGCCTGCCGATGCGTCGAGGACTATTGTATCATACGTCCGACGTGATCCGAAGTCTAAAACACGCAATATTTACCTTGTGAGTCAGAGAGTGTGGCGAGGGTCAAGGCCGTGCCCTCTTCTCTCAACGGTTGTGCCAAAGTTGATCCTTGAGTGATTAAGATTAAAACATCTACGAATGCAATCGATACAATAGCAATTCAGAAATCGCAACCTGCATAAGTGTAAGCGCTGCTTTATGGGGGCGCAATTTGTAACCGTTTGGTTAAATGTGAGCGTTCAATAGACTTTGGGCCGAAGTTTTAAGGGTATCGGAAAGATTGCTGCATTTGCGTTTTCTGGTTGGAGCAGGGTTCGAACCGTGACGTTAGGAGTCACCATTTTGGTCCTTGACCACTGCACCAGGGCGGGATCGATCTTAAGTGGGATCTATCGACAAGTACACAGAAAGTGTACTACAGTGATTGCTTAAGTTGCGTCTGACGAGAAAGAACCGCTATAGTCATACAAGGGCTCGAACCCTGAATTGGAGTATACGACTGAGCTTTACTGCGCTGCCCGGCCCCTTTAGCTCAGTTGTAGTGCATTCGTTTAATAGGCTAAGTGGTCTTTCAATCTGCCTGCAACTAACTGTTGTCGCTGTTCTCTGTTTTAATCTTCACAGTTTTTCCTTTGCACCTTTTAGGTATTGAGTTGCTTGATTGTTGCTTTTTCATTTGTCTGGATGTATTTTTTCTGGTCAGGCTGTGCTGGAACGTCTTTTGTTATAAGGTCGCTCTTGTGCAGTGGTAGAGCATCGGCTTCGAGGCGGGAGGTTGTTGGTTCAATCCTACAGGGCGGAACATTTGGTCCTGGATGCTTCGTGGATATTGTATCATGTCCGATGTGGTTCGTAGTCTTAGCCGCAATATTTGGCTTGTGAGTCAGAGCGTGTGGCTAGGTTCAAGGCGGTGTCCCTTCTGTCCAGTTTCCAGAGTTGATCCTTGAGTGGTTAAGGTACAACGTCTCCGGGTGCAATCGGTACTATAGAGTTTTGTTTTCTCACCCTGCATAAGTTTATGCGCTGCTTTCTGGTCGCCAATTTGTAGTCGTTGGGTTCCTGACGTTCAATATATTTTGGTCCTCGGTCACGTGTATGGGAAAGATTGCTGCATTTGCGTTTTCTGGTTGACAGTGTTAACTGTAGGTTCGAGTACTTGGTCGCCATTGCGCCAGGGCGAACTCGTCTTGGAATCGCCAAGGGTCCTGCACGTTCACGATTGAAGTGGTTGACGCGGAACGTTTCGTTGTCAATGTCGATCCCTGACTTGGACATTCCCTGAGCATTAGCGGCCGGTCTCTCTAGTCTTTTTAAAGTTTGTCTATCGTTAGCTTGGACTTAGCCTCGTCTTCGAGCTACTGCTTTCTTATGCTCTGGATGCTAGTCTCATGTTTTTAGCTTAGCAGCTTTATGTATTTGAATTGCTTGAGGTTGCTTGAATTTTCTTGATTGTGTGCGATTGTATTGTTCGGCCGGGTGTTTCGGGTGATGGCGTCTTGGTTGTCACCTCCTTGTTCGGTGGCTCTGGTAGTAGGGCACGGGTCTCGATGCGGTTGGCGTTGGCGTCCTCTATAGCTGGTTTCGTTTGGTCCCGGATTGGTGTCTCCATCACGTGATGCGATATAGGTTCATCGCCTTCGTCGCCGCTTGTCGATGTGTGAAGCTCACCGCTGTGCTCTAAGTCAACGGAGTTCCTTGTGTGCTTGTCCGGGTGCATTGCCTTAGCTGCTGCGCAGTCCGGTTTCGGGTGTACCGAGTCGGTCTTTCCGTGGCGTTTTGTTTTGTTTGAGTCTGGGGGTGCCGTTGTCGTGCGAGCGTTGGTCGCTATTTCCGGGTCGGTGCTCTCACTTCCGATGATATCTTCGTCCTCGGTGCCGTTTTTGGTGCTGCGGTCAGCTGCATATCTTTTACACAACTCACGTCCTCAGTCATGCTTTTGCCTTCATTCACGTCATCCTCGCAATTAGCAGGCAGGAGGTCCCTGAGGTCGATAAATGCAACGTCGCCACTTTCGGTCTTGGTCTCATCATTAACACTGTTGGTACTGTGCTTGTGCGTGAAGGCCTCGCTCTGTTCGCTAGCCATGCTCCCGCTCTCCTTGTCCGGCGAAGCGCATCCCTCTTCGCTGTCCGAGCCCTTGCTCCCGTCCATTCTCGAACATTCGCTATCTTCGCCAGCTGAGTTTTCGCTTTCAACATTGCCTTCTGCCTGCCCGGCAGTCAGACTCTCCGTCGCTCCCCCCCAGAGCTCATGCCCCCCGTCTCCTTTTCAGGTGCAGCCGGAAACATTACAGTCCGCAGTGGAGAGAGAGACTTTGAGCCAACCTTGGGGCAGTGAGTGGGTGATGCAGCGGAAACCAGCTGGTAAGACATTTTTTGGTCATGGTACGCTTGAGCAGAATCTGGAAAATTTAAAAATGACGCTCGTGGGAGCCATCGATTTGGCGAAACTACCAAACAGCATTTTGAACCCCGTGTTTTTCATATCGTTCTTCTTAAGTGAGTGTGCGGACACTGGAGAAGCCGGGAAGGAAAAAGACTTCACCTTCGATGGATGAGCAGGACTCCAGGTGGCGGATAATTCCCTGGAGAGAGACCTGGGCTTCAGTTGAGTACATTCTGCGTTGGAAGAACCGAATGTGAGCGGCAACTGTTGTCCAAATTGCTTGGAGTGCGAATGATGTTGGTGTGGGGTGTCTGCCGTCAAACAGACACCGGTTACGGTCAGTCCAGATGAAGTGAAGCGTCACCGCACGGAGAACATGCCACACGTCGGTGACAACCTCTTCGCGTTCTTGCCACTCGTTTCGGACGCGCATATTCCGCGCGAGCGCGATGTCGAGCCAAGCGGGACGTTTAACGAAAAATTTCGAGAACAATTTGATCACCTGCTTCCAGAGTTGCGATGCGAGTGTGCAGTCAAAGAACAAGTGCTGTTCAGACTCGATGGCGTCGCACCCGGCACGAATGCACTTTCGGATGTTCGTGTGTGCGGGCTCCAAGAACCAAAAGCGCGAGCGCACCGGCAGCAGTCGAAAAGCAAGGCGCCACTGCAGATCCTCAAAGATTGGCAGTAAGATCGTTCGCAGTCGCTTTGAAAGCTTTACGTGTGCTTTGATCTGCTTCTCGTCCACACTTTCAGAGTAAGTCTTCATTGGGTGCGGCTTCCGCGGCGGCTTTGGCGTCCAAACGATGCTTATGACGGCCGACTTTGGTATCGTTGGGAACAGGCACAGCTTTCCGTTACTTGTTATGCCTACGTGCGGTACCAAACTCAAGGTAACTCCATGAGGCGTCGGCCGAAC